>NC_056732.1:994057444-994059944 GCF_019279795.1 Protopterus annectens | reverse complement strand
AATGTTCATATGTTTCTGAGAGACATATGTATACATTTGCAAGTATACATATTTATAAATAGGACACATACTTGACAACTACTTATATGCATGTATGTGTGATGTGTAGCTGTAGCTATGCATATATAAGTATGCACATTTATAGATGTATGACTACATATCTGGGGTTGTACATGGCCATGTATATGAACACCTGCATCTGGGAGGGACGTGTACTGTTTCTATACAGGGGTTGTGTGCATCATTACGACGTGGGACCTGGACAGGGTATACAATTTGTGGACGTGTACTATTTGGACGCTGGCTATGAGGAAGCTTCTAGGGAACATGTGAAAGGTATATATTCCTAATAATGCACATGGGGAGACATGCATCATGATCAGGTGTTTAATCCCGGGTCGTAGGTTATGCAGGACCGGCTGGAGGCTGAGCAGGGTTTTGGACAACTACTGCTAATGCAACTTGTGTCCGGATGTCTACGGAGCTGGACATCATGTCGTGCCACCATGTCTAATCTTTAGAACAGACACTTACCCCATGAGGGATGTCCAAAAATTGCCAATGACTCCCATTCTTTTGGCTATACGAAAATGAGGGAGGGTTATACATGCAAGGGATACCTAGTTTGCAAGCCTGAGACTGCCTAGGGTGAGACTGCCTACTAGATATGGGTAGGGGGCACTATGTGCAGATATGGCTGCGCCAAGCTACCAGCCCGAGTATGGGTGGTTTTAGTGGATGTTCAGCAAGGGGGGGGGGTGGTGTGCTGTGGAGAGGATGATGGATATTCAATTATGTATCCAGGTGTGTTGGGGTTGGATGGCTCAGCTCACGCCAGACCATTATGTGTGTCTGAGCCGGTAACGTTTCTGTACTTGTGTATCGCACATCTTAATGTTCATATGTTTGTGGGATTGTCTTCTGCAGTATGGCCTGTCAGGGTGTATTGGGGATGTGAATGTATGTTCTTTGGTTTCCTTTCTGATTCACCCACTGCTCCCTCGTAAACCTCCAGTTCACCTATTGTACATCCGACCCAGTCTCCCCTTGGTGAATTATTACATTACTTGTCACCCCCCCAAATTCCACAAACACACTAGCCATCCTTTCTCTGGTTGCTGGCCCATGGTACAGACAGCAGTACACATTGCGTACTCTACATAACTCTGGTACCAATATGGTTGTGAGTACAACCCTAGCATATCTGATCTTCCACATGCTGTACTTCACGCACATAGGTACACGCAAATACTTATCTTTCATGACATGGTAGGTAGACCCAGGTAATACCCATTCATCTTTGGGCCGTACAGACAAGGACTACTCAGACTGCAAATGGGCAGATATTGAGCAAATGCGCTAACCATTGGTAGGGTTGCCACCTTTTCAAATGGCCAAAGTGGGACACTTTCGGGACACACGTCAGATTTCACAGGCTAATACATACCCACGGTCAGTACAAAGGACAGAACGTTACTTTTTTGCCTATATAAAAGCTTATTCTTGTAGCAGTTTAGTTGCTTATTCTGTTTCTTGTAACATTTAGGTATTTTAGATACAGAATTAACTATGTTATGCAACTATTACATAAAATATGGGACATAATTATGTCCTACAATCGCAGGACATTTGCCATTTTTAATATTTTTGGTAAGGACACAACTGCCCAGAGAGGGACTGTCCCTCACAAAGTGGGACAGGTAGTAACCCTAACCATTAGGCTAGGCTTAGCAAAGGTCAGTGGCGTGCAAACATGCTGCATTTCACTTCCACTTGGTATAACAATCAATACTACAATGAAATATGGGCACGGGGTTTTAAATGTCATTTGTTCGAGGGACGGGGGCTCAATATTCAGCTACGTGCTTTTGTGTTTACTTTTTATTTTGGTGTTCACGGAACTGTCTTGTATGCTTTACATACATTTCAGTGTCCACAGACACTGACAGGAGTGATTGCTATTAGAGGCAGGCTGCACTAGTCAGCATTTTAGGTTGCATGTCTGCAGCCGACATGTTCACACCTCTGTGCAGCGCTTAGACATGCCCCCTGCACTCGCGCACGTTTTCTGTGCACGTAGACATTGCATCTGTGCACCTTCATTAATATGCATATGGTGCTGCTGCGCCATCTCTATGCCGTACTGACGGCGCAAGGCTAACACCGTCCTTGTGCCGAGCTTCATGAATCCTGGGGATTGTTTAAGAATCAATAGAAGGTATATGACAATCATTTAATATTTACAGAAATTTTAGACAGTTTGTAGAGAAATTAAAGTTAAGTTAGTCTAATACAGACAGGAATTACCATACGAAGTGAGTGAAAAACACTCAGGGAAGAAGATTAGATAGCTGTAAGGAACTAAGTGAAAAATGGAGAGTAAGGAGTTGTATGGATTGAAAAGGTACTTGTTCACATTTAGGGATACAGTTTATCCAGGTAGTGAGAAAGAACAGAAGACAGATTTTAGCTAGGGAGTCTATCAAAGTCGTTTTGAAAG
>NC_056732.1:994014944-994052444 GCF_019279795.1 Protopterus annectens | reverse complement strand
TATATTGGTTTATACCCAGCTGGGTGAATTTATCAATGATGCCTGCATGGGGGATTGTGTCTAAGTCCTTGGCTAAGTCTAGGTAGGCTGTATATACAGATTTGCTCTTGTTTAGGGCTTTGGTGACTGTCTCAGAGAAGGCCACCAAGTTTAACAGCCAGTATCTCCCCTTGACAAAGCCAAACTGGGTAGGCTAGAGTGTTTGGAGATTTCTTATATTTGTTAATAAGGTCCATGATGATCCATTCCATGGCCTTGCAGATAAGGCTGGTCAGGCTAATGGGGCTATATTTCCTGGCTCTGTGGATAGATCCCCTTTGTGCAAAGGGATGATGGTAGTTGTTTTCCTATCTGCTGGGACAAAGCCAATGCTTAGGCTGTGATAGAAAAGCATGCCCAATGGTGATGCTAATTCCTGTTTTAACTCATGTAGAACATAGCCTGGGATGTTGTCTGGTCCCATAGACCATTTTTGGCCTTGGAGAAGCTGTTTAAAACCTGCTCCTTGTAGATACTATGTGGGGGGACAGGTGTTAGGAATGATTTGTGGTATATATGGCAGGGACCTGCCAAGTGAAGTTTTCACTGAACCTGTCAGCCAAGCAGGTTTGCTATATCCTCATTTTCTGTATATGTTGTACCATTCACTACAAGTGTAGCACAAGTCTGGGTCTTACAGATGAGGTTACAGATGTAACTAAAGAATACCTTGTTGTTATCCTTAGTTATGGAAGCTAATTTAGATTCATAGTTAACTTTAGAGGACTTCACTAGGACATGTATTTGCTTGTTTAAGTTGAGGAGAGAGTGTTTCCAGTTTTGAGATTACTCCTTCCTACTCTTAGACAGCAATTTCATTCTCCTTTTGTATAGCCTATCAATGGCAGTTGTCCACCAGGCATGTTTGTTTCTCCTTGAAGATCTTGCTTTGGTTCTATCAGGTATGGCAGAGTCAGTGCAATTGTACAGGTGCTCATATAAAGCATTGGTGTGTAACTGAGTGTAGGTGTCTGTTCCATCAGTAGGGGAAGACATATGAAGCTTTTTATGCTGTCAAGTAAGAGGTTGTAATTGGCCTTGGAGAAGTTTTTTAGTCTAGTTGTTGCTATGGGGCATGGGGGTCTTGTGTTATAGTTACTTCTAATGAGACTGATTTCTGGATGGATCTCACCAGCAGTGGCCACACACACTGGGGGTTGTGGAGCAGTCCTCCATGTTGGTAAGCACCAGATCCAGGATATTTGAGTCTCTTGTGGGAGTGTCACCCAGCTGGTGCATTGAAGTTAATGAAATCCAGGAACCTTTAGGCAAATGAGTTAGAACACATATAATTTACACAGTCAATGGATGGGTAATTAAAGTCACTTAAAACTGGGGTGTTGAGTTGTATCTTGACTGACTCAAGTAGATCCAAGTAGGTTGAGTGGATGTCCTGATTCGTGGAAAGGGTCCTATAGCTGGCAATTACCCAAAGAGGGATCTTACTTACAGTCAATTGCACCTGAAGTAATTCAATGGAATCATGCTGTTTAATTAATCTAGAGGTGTATTTAATTTTAATGAATATTGATACACCACTTTCTTTAGTTCTCATGCCTTCAGTTTGTGTCTAAACGTGTGGAAGGAAATGTAACCTGGTATAGTTGGGGTGCTCTCCACACCTTTAGTCAGGTCACAGTGACTGCACAAATATCAGTATATTCCAAGGTGAAGACTGCTTCCAGTGAGCATAGTTTCTGATTTAGACTTCTAGTGTTTAGGAGCATAACCTTAATGTTGTTTTTAGAGGGCATTTTTACATCAGGAATTTTTTTCTTTTGACATTGCCTAAGAAAGGCATTATGGGGGTGGCAAGAGCCTTAACCAGTAACCGAAATCCCAGGGGTGACAGATGTAGACCATCTCTGGCAAAACATCAAGGTCTGTTGACCATGTCATTCCAGGCTCGCAGATACTGGATCCCCTTAGAATGACACCAGAAACTAAGCCAAGTATTGAAATCAATAATTTTTTTGTTTGTATTGAGGTATTACCCTATGTGAAGTTAAAGTGCTACTTAAGGCTAGGGACATACCTGCTTGGGACACATAATCAGAGAACTCAGTCATATCTGTCATTATATAGTCCAATGGGGTATGTCTCAAGTCGTTCACACCAACATGGACTATGATGGAGTTATAACAGTGCTTGTTGTTGAGACACTTGAGTGTGTGTGTGATGTGGGAGATCCTGGCACCTGACAGATAGCTGACCGTTACTTTTTCCTTATCCAACCTGGTCAGAGGGACATCTGTGTGTCTCGCAATTGAGTCACCTATGACTAAGATGTTTGGTTTTGTGTTATTCATTAGGGGCTTGACTGTTGAGACACTGATGCCTGATATATTATGTGTACTATGTTCTGCATAGGATGTATTATGTGGATTGTGCTTGTGTTTGTGTTTGGGAGGTCTATTATGTTTAGGAAAGCTTCTTGTAAGGACCTCCACATATATAGGTTTATATGTTGGTGGTTTGGTAGGTGCAGGAGGTGAAGTGTGCGTGCTGAAAACCTGCTTAGTATCAGATGAACTGACTGCTGAGCAAGAGAGCCTGGAGTCTAGGTTCTTGATATAGATGCATCTCTCACATAATGAATTTGTGTGGACTACTAGAAGCTGGTTGTCAGTGCACATGAGGCAATTGCTATATTGCCTCAGGAGGCCCGTGTCGAAATTGTCTGCCCTTAATGCTAGGTAAGTTGATGTGGTCAGAAAACAGGAAGAGAAAGGAAGGACCAGATAAAGTAGAGGACAGGACAAGTGGACAAAAAAGACAAAGGGCTAGTGGGTAAGATCTGTGTTGGTACCTCAGAAGCTTCACTGAATGTATCACCTGTCAATGAGGGATAATCATGAGAACTCACCAATGGAGCAGTAGTATTGTACTAAGGGAAAAGTTGCAAGCAGAAGTATTTACATCTATACTGCCAATGGTGCCCATCACTGCTCAGCAGTGTGCAGTGCACAACAAGCACAAACCCATTCAAATGCAGTGCTTATGTAGCAAATGAGAGCAACCTTATTTAAACAAATTAACCAATAAAAAAGCTCAAAACTGAGCCCTGTTCCAACAACCTTCAAGTCAGATGAGTTATAACTGCATACTCCTGCCACTAAGGTGTAGGGGAACACTCTCCAACAAAAGATGGCCTGGTTTAGTGCTCAAGTTATACAAACAGAACTAGATGCAACAGGTCTGAATCTAGTTTATGCTATGGGAAAAAAGTGCAACAATTTCAGGGAAAAAAAACAGTTCAAATAACTATTGATATGGTAAAAGGCAGTGCGAAAGTGCAATATACAGTGAAAAATTCTACTTAAGTTTTTCAGAGATCAGCAGATGCCTTGGTTTGATTATATAAATAAAGCAAGGCAATAGCTGATCACCAAACTCTGTGGAGCTTTGCTAAAACAAGTGCAAACCCATGCAAATGTGGTGCTTATGTAGCAAATGAGAGCAAAGTGATTTAAACAAATTAACCAATAAAAAAGCTCAAAACTGAGCCCTGTTCCAGCAACATTCAAACAGATTAGTTCTAACTGCACACACCTACCACTAGGGTGCAGGGAAAACTCCCCAACAAATGGCCTGGTTTAGTGCTCATGTAATACAAACAGAACTAGATTCAACAGGTTTGAATCTAGTCTATGCTACAGCAAACAAAGTGCAAAAATTTCAGAAAAAAAAAACAGTTCAAATAAGCAGTGATATGGTAAAAATGCAGTTCAGAAGTGCAATATACAGTGAAAAATTCTACTTTAGTTTTGCAGAGATTAGCAGATGGCTTGGATTGATTAGTTAAATACAACAGAGCAGTAGCTA
Organism: Protopterus annectens; assembly: GCF_019279795.1. Taxonomy (NCBI): domain Eukaryota; kingdom Metazoa; phylum Chordata; order Ceratodontiformes; family Protopteridae; genus Protopterus; species Protopterus annectens. The sequence continues at coordinate 994,048,580 of NC_056732.1, read as the reverse complement.
GTGCCACATTCTGTGGAGATTTGCTAAAACAAACGCAAACCTATGCAAATGTGGTACTTTTGTAGTAAATGAGAGCAAACTGATTTAAACAAATTAAACAATAAAAAAGCTCATAAATGAGCCCTGTTCAAGCAACCTTCAATCAGGTGAGTTCTAACTGCACACTCCTGCCACTAGGGTGCAGGGTAATCTTCTCCAACAAAAGATGGCCTGTTTAGTATTCAAGTTATACACAGAGAACTAGATTCAGCAGGTCTGAATCTAGTCTATCATGCTATGTTACAGCAAAGTGCAACAATTTCATAATAAAAAAAAGGTTAAAATAAGCAGTTATATGGTACAAATGCAGTTCAAAAGTGCAATATGGAGTGAAAAATTCTACTTAAGTTTTGCAGAGATTAGTAGATGGCTTGGATTGATCAGATAAATACACCAGAGCAGTAGTTGGTCACCAAACTTTGTGGAACTTTACTAAAATACATCCAAACGTGCACATGAGGTGCTTTTGTAGCAACAAGAGCAACCTTATTTAAACAAATTAGCAATAAAAAAGCTCAAGACTGAGTCCTTTTCCAGCAACCTTCAATCAGATCAGTTTTAACTGCACACTCCTGCCAATAGGGTCCAGGGAACCCTCTCCAACAAAAGATGGCCTGGTTTAGTGCTAACTTTATATAAACAGAACTCGATTCAGAAGATCTGAATCTAGTCTATGCTACAGCAAAGTGTGACAGTTTCAGAAAAAACAGTTCCAATAAGCAGGCACAATAAGCCTTCAACCAGCAACTCCCAGCTCTGAAGAGCAGAGGCTACCCCCTCCTCCCATAAGCATTTAGACCACAAACCTTCTTAATGTAAAATAACTGACCTGAAACCCAAGCACTTAAACCAGAAGTAAGACACTTTTAGAATAGCTGATAGATTAAGTCTTCAACCAGCAAGTCCCAACTTAGAAGGATGCAAGCTACCTCTCCTGCCACAAGAGTGTAGACCACAAATTTTCTTAATGTAAAACAGCTGACCTGAAGCCAAAGTGCTTAAACCAAAACTAAGAGGTTTAGAATAACAGTTTCAATTTAATCAGGTTAAAGCAGGAATAAATAAAGCAGAATAAATGCATCTGAACACTTTTAAGAACAAGCCGCAAAAGCAAAATAAAGTAATAAAGTAGGAAGAAACACTAATACAGTAAAAGCAGCAGAATAAAGTGCATTTTTTTCAAGTTAAGTGGGAAGGGAGGAAACAGAAGAAAATTCAAGGTTAAGAAACTAAGGGGGTGGGCCTTCCCAAATGATCTCTCTGTACTCTGTAGAACAGTTGGGCAGGTGGGTAGGAAAAATAAAATGCAGGTAGAGATCAGAAATATTCAGGCAGAGTACAGCAACCAAGCCAGACAAGCACGCCAGCTAAATAGACATATTTCTAGCTAAATAAGGAATGCAATTTCACAGCTCCTCCCACTAATTAGCTGATATTATTCAGTGTTTGCAAAGGAATTCTTTGCTAACTTTTTCTAACTGACCAAAGCTAAAAACTCTTAAAACTCCATCAGAACAAAAACTTAAAACAAAACAAATGTGATACAAGAATAATTTATACAGTAGAAGTAACCAAACCTTAAATGAATAACTTCAATTCAAAATAAAACACAGACAGAGATCAGCAATATTCAGGCAGAGTACAGCAAGCAAGCCAAACCAAAATTAGCAGCAGGCTAACTGCCCTTTTGGGCCATTCCAAACCCTGCCAATTATCCCAATGTGAGAATCAAACCTTGAACTTTGTGCCTATAAGGTGTTTACCACTATACCAACCTCATTCAAATCTTTAGTACATTTAAATAATTTTTTTGGAAAATTGAAGGTTAAGAACTCACCAAATAGATGAATATAATTCAGAGATGACATGATAGTTAAGGTGTTTACCTTACAGGCACAAGTTACATAGTTTAATTTTTATCTTGGGAAGCATGGCCAGGCTTAAAAAGACTCCCTGGAGTTATTAGCTTAGTAATCACCTACACTATATATGAACAGATTTATATCTACAGCTAGATATGTCTTTAATACACAGAATGAATGTGTTTATTTTTAGATGCTGAATCAATTTTTGAGAATACAGTGAGAATACAGTTGCACTCTTCAGCATAACCATTAATTGTTCATAGGTTCATAGGTTCATAGGTAGATACTAGGCTATATGCCCTAAGGCATTTATAAGCCTAGCCAGAGTGTATTTGGCTTCCGCCTCCCTATTAAATTAGCCTACTCTGCCTCTGTAAAGTAGGTCACAGAAGGTACCCTTTTAATATTAGTTTACTGTGCCTCTGTCTAGCAGGGACACAGAAGAGATCCCAGGGGTGAATTTGCGATTTCCCATCCACGCGTCCAGATTTCGCTTGAAGAGGGTCAGCGAGGGGCTATGTCTAACATGAATTGGGATTCTATTCCAGAGTGAGGGGAGCCTCTGGGAAATGAATCTGTCCCTCCAGCATGTCCTATTTATTTTTGTGCTGAGGTTTAGGTCCCTGGAGCATGTAGCTCTAAGGGACTTGGATTTTTTGAGGTGGAGCATGTCCATTAATTCTGGGTTTGACATGGCTTTGAACATCAGCATAGATCGCCTCTGAGTAGGCAGTAAGCAACTGAGTAGAGCTGGAGTTTCTTTAGTCGAGCTGCATAGGACATCTGTTTGTAGCCCATGATCCTCTTGGTGATGTACTTTTGGGGTCTCTCCAGTTGCTGCAGGTGTCGGGTAAGGTACATCCCAAAAGGGGCATTGTATTCAATTATGGGCCTGATGAGTGATGAGTAGAGGGGCACAATGACCTCTCTTGATCTAGATGTGAACCTTTTCGTGATAGGGTGGGCTATATAGAAGGTCTTTCTAACAACTTTGGCAACATGATTATCAAAGGAGAGATTACTATCTACGTTGGTCCCCAAATCTCTAATTACTTCTTCCATACTTAATGGATTACCACCTGTGTGGTAATCTGTGGGCACCTTGTTTTTCCCAAAGGGGATGACTATGCACTTTTTAGCATTTAGCTTGAAGCCGTTGCTCTGGCACCAAGCATCCGTCTCTGTGAGACCCTTTTGGAGGATGCTTGTGTCAGCTGGAGATTCGATTATGGCTCCCAGTTTGCAGTCATCTGCAAACTTTGTCAGCCATAATCCCCCCGTGTTAGCCTGAACCTCAGAGAAGTAGATACCGAACAAGAGAGGTCCCAGAACTGAGCCCTGTGGGATGCCACTTGTAATTGGTTTGGATTCGGACATGGCACCTGCAATTCTGACCATGTGGGTTCTATCTCTGAGCCAGTTTGCAACCCATCTTGTGATATAGGGGTTGATATTTAAGCTGGTAAGCTTATTTATGATGCCCGAGTGGGGTATTGTGTCGAAGGCTTTTTCGAGGTCCAGGTAGGCTGTGTGGACTACCTTGCCCTCATCTATGGCTTTGGTAACTGTTTCAAAGAAATCAACTAGGTTTAAGAGGCAAGATCTGCCCTTAACAAAGCCGAATTGGGTAGGGTCCAGTGTCTGGAGGCTCCTAATGTCTTTGTTTATGAGTTCCATGATAATACGCTCCATAGCTTTACAGACCAGACTAGTCAGGCTTATGGGGCGATAGTTTCCGGAGTCCGTTGTGGCACCACCTTTGTGGAGTGGGACCACTGTAGCTGTACGCCATTCTTTGGGTACATATCCTGTAGTAAGGCTAAGTTTGAACAGTGACTTAATGTGAGGGTTCAGTTCTTCTTGGAGTTCATGTAAGACACAGCCTGGGACACCGTCCGGTCCCATAGATGCTGTGTTTTTTGCTTTGGAGAGGGCAGCTTTCACCTGTGCATCTGTGATGTCTGGGAGGTTACATTCAGTTGGGATAGGCATTTGCTCCTTTGGGGGGGAAGGGGGGGAGAAGTTTGCACTGAATCTGTCTGCCAGGATGTTGGCTATGTCTGTAGGTTCGGTATATTTTGTACCGTTATGCAACAATTCACAGCATATCTGGGAGTTTCCGTCCATGTTCCTGACATAACTAAAGAAGGCCTTGTGATTATCTTTAGTGTCTAGGGCAACTTTGTTCCTCTGTAAGTAGTAGATGCAACCTGTGTCATGGTTACTAGTAATCACCACGTGCTATGGAAGTCTTTATGAGTGAAAACTGGTGCAGCACATTCAATATTTTTTTCTGCACATAGAGTATTTGTTTTTCTTGTCATTCCAGCTATTTAGCGGTGTTATCTTTCATTGAAAATTACAGAAGCCAACAGCTGCAGAAGTTTGGAGTTACATTTGGAGCCACTAAAATGACAGCTCACAATATGCTAGACAATGGCTACACCTCCTGGACTCCTTGGATATTTTTACGTGGGGAGGAGAGAAAGGTTCCTGGACTGCATTGTAAACACCTAAAATGTTCTTGGGAATAAAGTTATGTAGGCTGCTAAGATCTAAGATGTTCCTAAGGTCTTTTGTTTTGCTAAAAATAACTTGCTATAGTATTCTAACCCTCTGTTGTCTGGGGATCCCCTTAAATGATATTTATGCTAGAGGTTTTAAGGCCTCTTTTCTTTCTGTACTTTTCTGAAAGTGGACATAGACTAAAGATAAGGAATGGATTGTGGCTGGGCCACCTGGGTGTGGAATAAGATGTGATGCCTTCTAAATAGTAATGTTCTTATCTGCTTGTACTGTATGATTGTCAACTACACTGCAGATGGGGAGGCAAATAGGCCCAAATGCTTCCCGCATGAAATAGCTGCACAAGTCCTCAGGTGTTCTGTTGTCCATTGCAAGGTGCACTGTGGTTACCATGTCCTTGGTGATTAGCCCTCTTTCTGTGGTGACAGCTAATATGGAAGTTGACACATTAATTCTAGTTTCTAAAATCATTTACTCCAATAGAGCTCAGGAAGTTTGCACTTTAAAACAAATTTTCATATCTGTGGAAGCATAAGGATTATTAAAGAAGTATAAATGGCAAACTCTTCAGCACAAACTATTTTCATATTGGTAGCATTCATTAGGTTCTAGGTCTTAAACCAAATTTTATAAGTCACAGTAAACACAGTTAACTATTAAATTTGTAATATTTTGTAAACAACTTAAAATATCTCAACAACCACTCATGTTACACACGTAGGTCATAGGATCATAGGAGGTTACTAGGCTATTAGACCTGAGGCTATTATAAGCCTAGCCCATGTTTAGACACATCAGCACCCAAAGACCCAGTCCAGCAGGGACACAGGTGGAATCCCAGGGGTGTATTTTTTGTTTGCCATCCAGTTATGCAGGTTATGCTTAAAAAGGGATAATGAGGTATTCTGCTTGACACGGAGAGGGAGACTATTCCACAGATGGCAGAGACTCTGGGACATAAATCTGTCCCACCAACAAGTCCTATTGATATCACAGACCAGGTTGAGGTCACGCATACGGGTTGCTCAAGTGGAGCTTGACTTGTGGATATGCAGCAGTCCTATCAAGGCAGGGTCTGAGATTGCTTTGTATGCCAGACAGAAGTCACCTCTGAGGAGTCTGTATGAAAATGAGTAGAGGGGCAGGGCTTTTGGTATATCTGTGTGGGGTAAATGTTTGAGGCCCTAGATTCTCCTGGTGAGGAACCTCTGTGGTCTCTCCAACTGCTGCATGTGCTTTGCGAAGTACATGCTAAAGGGGGCATTGTATTCAATAACTGACTTATAAGGGAAGAATACAGGGATGTTACGACCTCTTTGTCCCTGGATGAGGTACACTTACTTATTAAGTGAGCTGTGTAGAAAGCTTTCCGTACAATGGAAGCAACATAGTGGTCAAAAGTCAGGTTGCTATCAACCTGGGTGCCCAAATCCCTCAGTACTGATTGTGTACTTAGGACATTGTTATTAATGTGATAATATTTGGGGATGTCATTCTCCCCAAAGGGGATGATGATGCATTTTTTGGCATTCAGCTTGAGGTCATGTTTCTGGCACCATTCATTTGTTTGGGTGAGACCCTCTTGTAGGACATCTATCCATATCACTTGGGGAATTGTTGACTGTGCCCAGCTTGCAGTCATCTGCAAACTTGGTTAGCCATAGCCCACTGATTTTGGCCTATACCTCAGAAAAGTATATCCTGACTAACAGAGGCCCCAAGACTGATCCCTGGGTTAAGCCACTCATTACGGGTCTACTGTTTGAGGTGGCTTCCCCTATTTTGATTAGGTGGATTCTATTGGTGAACTAGTTTGCTACCCATCTGGTAACATATGGATTGATGCCTAGTTGAGAGAGTTTATCTACTATACTTGAGTGGGGAATAGTGTCAAAGGCTTTGGCCAGGTCAAGGTAGGCAGTGCACCATCTTCCCCTTGTCCATGGCTTTGGTGACTGTCTCAAGGAAGGCGACCAGATTTAACAGACATGAACTCCCCTTGACAAAGCCAAACTGTGTGGGGTTGAGTGTCTGGAGATTGCCAATGTCCCTGTTAATGAGGTCCATGATAATCCATTCCATGGCATTGCACATCAGGCTAGTTAGGCTGATGGGTCTATAATTTCCTGGATCAGTGGATGCTCCACCTTTTTGTAAAGAGATGACAGTGGCTGTCCCCACTCAGATGGGACAAAGACAGTACTCAGGCTTTGGTTGAATAGGGTGCCTAATAGTGCTGCAAGTTCATGCCTGAGTTCATGTAGGATAGAGCCTGGGATGTCATCAGGTCCCATGGAGGCTGTATTTTTTGCCTTTGAGAGGGCAGTGATGACCTGTCCCATAGAGATAAGGGGTGGGGGACAGATACTGATGATGTCCTGATTTACTGATGGACACTGGAATACAGACTTGGGAATTTTAACTGAGATAATGCTAGGGCTGCTGCAGGTCTGCTACATCTGTATGCACTAGATGCTGAAGTCAATGCTGCTGGTGCTGCTGACAATAGTTCTACACAGAAAAGGTGAAGAGTGTTCAGGTCCAGAGTAACCTTCCAGGAGCTACACAAGCTGGAGATTGTAGAGCATGTCAGGGTGGACAGGGACATACTGCAAGAGCTCACTGAATTCTGCTGCCCTCAACTCAGAGCCAGAGCCAACAGATGGGGACTATTCCCAGTGTAAGCAAAGATATGTGTAGCCCTTAGGATACTAACTACTGGTACTTTTCAAAGATGAACTGGGGACATGATGGAGGTCTCACAGGCATCTGCATCCAGGATACTCCACCAGTTCCTGGATGGTTAACTACCATATGCCAGTGAGCACATATCTTTCCTCCTCACCCCTTAGGCAAGGGCCAGCAATATGCAAGCTTTCTGCCATGCAGCACACTAACCTGAAGTACTGGGTGCCATAGAATGCACTCATGGCTCATGTACACATCCAGGCACCACCCAGTGAGGAGAGTAGACTCTACGTCAACCACAAGGAGTACCACTCCATCAACTGGCAGGTCATGTGCAAAGCCCAGGGGATTATCCCTAGTGTGTGTGCTGGCAGCCCTGGCAGTTATCATGACTCCTATATGTGGCATGCTTAACAGCTGTACCAGATCTTTGGTAAGGGGGACATCCCACACAGCCAGTTACTGGGGAATGCTGGCTATTCTCTGGAACCGTGGTAGATAACACCCATCAGAAATGCACACACAACCACGGAAGAATGCCATAATGAGGTACATGTACAAACTAGGAACATCATAGCGCATTTGGGCTTCAGAAGTCATGATTCTGGTGCCTAGATATATCTGATGGAGCCCTACAGTACTGTCCAGCCACACGTGCACATTTGTTCACAGTATGTGCTATGCTGCACAATCTGATTTTGCAGAAACAGCTGCAGCAGGATCAGCAAAGGGAAGGGATACACAACCCCCCATCACTGCCTAGGTCACCACAGCCACAGTCACAGGAGGATTCAGAGGATGAGCCCCCCTGCAGATGTTCCTATAGCAGATGTAGGCATGCTCAGTACGCCCTGGCTTTGGATAAGAGACAATGCATAGCACATTCACTGACAACCTGGAAACCTAGGGACTGACACCTTACTCCTACTCACATACACATATCAAGCTTGATTTCAGGCAACCCACATAACCTGTAGCTATCCATGTATTGGCTGTGTACTGCTTGCATCAGACAGAGTTAGCCCTGAACTACAATTCTGTCAACTACTGCATTCACAAGTTAAGTCTCTAGCCTAAACAGTACTTGTAAGCATTAGTATGATATGGTATTGTATGTATGGATCTGCTACATTTATGCAAGTAAATGTAATGGACTATTTGGACAGAAGTAACATCCACATGGGGCTACATATACCCAGTCCACTATCATGTGTCCTTTAATATTCACTAGGCCTCATGCATGAAATATTCACTACATCAGCCAAGGGAGATGTTACACAGTGGGGTTACATGATATTTGGATTACTGTGTATCCCAGCAGAACATGCAGTGTAGTTCTGCGACCCCCAGCACAGCAGTGTTCCCATTTAACTGTCCAGGCAATCTCAGATCAGTAACATAGAAATGATTCATTCATTGTATGTTGCAGTTAACTCAGGAATAACAACTACATATTTATGCTGTTTGTGTGATGAATGACTCCTCTCTGTCTGGCAGCTTGTGTGGCTCAGTGGACTAAGGAAGTTAGCAGGGCTGTTGGTTCTAATCTGGAAGTATTCACATTTTTGGATGTGAGGTATTATTATTTTTTTTTTACAGACTGTCAGTCTGTGTGTGGTGTAACATTATTAAACTCTGTCACATATTAACTACATCAGACAGCTGAAGAATGCCATGGACAATTTTAGTGAGGTGTAGTACTGCAGAAAGAGGGACAGATGTAATTGTCTGTAACACAAAATCCTGGGCTGGAGTACAGGTAGGTGTGGGCTGGAATCAGTTTACATGTACTGACAATCCCACTGGGCATGCTGATACAGTTAGTTAAACAGAACACAATTCTGTTGCTCCTTGCTGAAAATGACCTGTTATATCTAGAGTGTCTAAATATACATACGTATATGTATACATATCTTTCTGTCACTATATCTCTCTCTCCCATAGATAGTATATCCATCTATCTATCTATCTATCTATCTATCTATCTATCTATCTATCTATCTATCTATCTATCTATCTATCTGTCTATCTATCTATCTATCTATCTATCTCTATGTATATACAAATAGAGAAATAACTATATATATATATATATATATATATATATATATATATATATATATATATATATACATACATCTTAGTCTCTCTCCATATATCCACATAACACACACACAGACACACACACACACACACACATACACACACACACACACACACACACATACACACACACACATATATATTTATATATATATAAATATATATATATATATATATATATATATATATATATGCATGTATATATATATATATATATATATATATATATTTATATATATATATATATATATATATATATATATATATATATATATATATATATATATATATATATAGATTCACTTCATAATCTCGAAATAAAATCCACACAACACCAAAACACCAAAACTGTGAAATGCAAAACACCTAAAACACAGCACACATCAGACCACACATATACCACAACACCCACAACACAACATAAAACAACAAAACAACACACATCCACAAACCTACAACACAAATAAGCAGGGGGACAAGCCCTCCTGCATCTCCCATGTGGGGGACTGCACCCCCAAACCACCCCTACTTATATATACTAACTATGAGATTGCACAAACAGTAAACAAAAGCAAACACACACGCACACACACACACGTGCGTGCCCATTCTACAGTCCCTCACACACACATCACACATATCAGCATACTCACATGCACTCAAACTCCCACCCAAAACCCTTACAAAATACTCACTTACCTGACATAATACCTAAATCCACACATGGCACCGCACACCATCCACATACAATCCTGGACATTATGTAGCATAAAGCCATTACTGCGAATTCAAGATATTCAAATTTACGATTATGCACTTTTGCTATTTTCAAACTTCGAATTAGTCTCGATATACTGAAATTCGACAGTTCAGTATTTCGAGATTATAAAGTGTTTCTATATCTATATATATATATATCTATATATATATATATATATATATATATATATATATATATATATATATATATATATATATATATATATATATATGTATATACAAATATATGTATATATATATATATATATATATATATCACACACACACACACATCTACATTTATATATACATCCCTGTTATATACGTAAATATGTTTGCGGATGTCTGTATTGTTCTACATACCCTGATAATGGTGAGTAAAGCTGCACTATCACACATCCATAATATTGCACATAGGATCCAAAGTAAGGGCTGTGCCTGCTGGATGTCACCACACAACAGGTAAGAGATGGCGTAATGTATAATGTTGTCTACTCATGCATAGACAGGGCATATTGTTCTTGCAGTCTTGCCCATTCAAATGTAAACAGCCACATATGGCCAAACCAGTAACTGTAGCCACATAGCTAGAATAAATAACAGTTATCTGACTGCTAGGCTACTAGATGCAGATAATAGTATGAAGCAATGTCACTCTGCACGCCAGAGAGGCTGTTCAACACAAGTCTAGTTTGTGTAATCCACAAGTAATTTGCCTGCAGTCATGTATAAAACAGACATCAGTCGTAAAGAGTGTGATAAGTACTGTGATCTATAGTGTGTAAGACTAGATAGGTAGGAGTTCTAATCTCACTCCAGTGTGTGTGTGTGTGTGTGTGTGTGTGTGTGTGTGTGTGTGTGTGTGTGTGTGTGTGTGTGTGTGTGTGTGTGTGTGTGTGTGTGTGTGTGTGTGTGTGTGTGTGTGTGTGTGTGTGTGTGTGTGTGTGTGTGTGCATGTATCCCCCCTGCAAAACAACTGAGAATCCCTCATTGGCTAGCAATGGTTCTGCACTTTTTGGCCCTGTAAAGGTGACACAGTGGTGTAGCGGTTAATGTTGTTGCCTCATAGCAAGAGGTTCTCAGGTTCATTTCTTGGGTGTGGTGCCTTCTGTGCGGAGTTTGCATGTTCTCCCTGCATTCACATGGGTTTCCTCTAGGTACTCCAGTTTCCTCCCACATTCTAAAGTTTTGCATCTGCAGCGTTTCTCCCTGGGCCTCCACTGAAAATAGGCTCTGTCCTAGTCAGATTTTCCCAGTCAACAAATGTTAAATAAAAAAAAAAGTTGTTGCCGGCTTCCAAACTGCCCTTTTCTACATGGCCTGCTGATGTAATCTACCTTAAGACTACTGCCACTGTAATGTCAGACTTAAGCCGTGGCATGTGCAGCAAGTACTGTGATCTATAGTGTTTAAGACTAGATAGTTAGGAGTTCTACTCTCACTCCATGCCACTCTATGTTTGTGCATGTATCCCTCTATGAAACAACTGAGAATCCCTCATTGACTATCAAACTGTAATGGTTCTGCACTTTAATTGTAATGTCAGACTTAAGATGTGGTACATGCAATAAGTTCTGTGATCAATGGTGTATGAAACTAGATTGAGAGGGGTTCTAATCTCACTCCAGGCCACTGGGTGTGTGCGTGTGTCCCCCTGTAAAACAAATAAGAATCTCTCATTGACTATCACACTGTAATGCTTCTGCACTTTTTTGGCCCTGTAAGCTGCTGCCAGCTTCCAAACTGCCCTCTTCTACAAGGCCTGCAGATGGCATCTATTTTAAGACTACCAGCTCCCACTGTAATGTCAGACTTAAGCCATGGCACAGGCGATAAGTACTGTGGTCTATAGTGTGTAAGACTGGATAGGTAGGGGTTCTAATCTCACTCCAGGCCACTCAGTGTGTGTGTGCATCTCTGTATGACATAAATATGATCACCTCAGTGACTTAGAAAAAGGTAGGGTTTTGCAGTATTTTTGGTTTTTTAGCAGGTGATATGTGCAGATATATAAAGTTTTTGGCAATGCATTTACTGTGTGAAGAAAGTCTCATACAGACTGGTTCCCCTAGCCAGCTGTTTGCCTTTTTAACATGGTTTTAATTACCAGGTGATTGGCTCTTAACCAATCTGCAGTTCTGAAATGCTAATTGCAGCCAACACAGCTGATTTTCAGTATAATCAGCCAATGCCATACAACCACTGAACAAGATATAAGGCCCTTGTGTAGCTTAGAAGCCCTTCCTGATATGTTGTGCTGGACATCATTGGGGTCAAGATACTATGTCATCACAGAGAGTACTTCTGTAGCAGCAACTTTTACCTACATGTGTGTGTGCTACAGGCTGTAGCTGATGCTGAAGACAATAAGCATAGTCAGAAAGTGTGAACACTTTGGAGGACAACAAGCTGTAAGAGTAACTGTGAGAGCTGTGTCAGAGTACTAGGCAACGTGTTTGTTGTGTCCTTGAGCAACATAGGGGGTAAATATACCATTATGTCAACCATTTGGACAACTACCAGGCCATGTGTTACATTATGGTTGTTATTTGGAATGTGTGTGTGGTGGCAGTCCTTGTTACTAGCAGGACCTCCATATGTCTGTTAGTTGTGCAGCTGTACTAATCTGTAATATCATTTTGAAATGATTATGTGCTGCACTCTGATATTAGTGGGCCATATTTGCATTACCTAAGTTAAAATCCTCTGTGAATGCATATTAATGCATGACCTGACACTTTATGCACTTACAGTGTTGCTATAGGGATATGTCAAGTGTGTTCCTATCTGCAGGCCTATGTCTTCCATCATTTAAAAGCAGACATAGCATTTCAAATGCATTATGTGGATAAAGAATGCATGACTCAGTCATACATTGATGGCTTCTGTGTAATGTAATTTAAATGATATACAACACTGGATTTGAACACAGGACCATGTGTGGAAAAACTTACTGTTTGCAAAGCATTTAACAGACTGCACTACTTAGTCACTGTTACAGCATGTGTATTTGTGAAAGTATAAGTGCACACATACAGGCTGTGCCCTACCTCCGTTACATCTATTATTATGTGCCTGACTTTATAGGGATGTATTTCTCCACCAGAGTCCGAATTGAACATGTATTTTGCCATTAATGTTTTAGCAGGTGTACCTGTACATGTTGCTGATGTAAGTGCATATTTACCTGTTATTAGAGACCTCAGTTACATCCATTAGTCTGTGTCTGGCTTTCTAATGCTGTATTCCTGTACCAGATCCAAGTTACACTCCCAGTTTTTCCATTACTCTTTCACCAAGTTTGCACGATGTGGTGTGATGCGCAGCTCTGCTTAAACACACTTAATGCTGGTAATTTGCAATTGTTTTCTTTTGCTTAAACCACCTGTTTTAATTAACTACTATGTGGAGTGACAGGTTGATGCAGTAGTCTGCAGGTATGATTGTCTTGGGTTCAAAATAGGGGACAGGTTTTAATTTTGTAAGTGTTTATTATCATTTAAAACACATATATCAATATAGCTCCATTTAACTGAGGTTAATGATGCTGTGCAATGTGACATGTCGTACAGCATCACACAAAAAAATCTTTAAAGAAAAGAAAAATGGGGAGATAGGACAGTGGTGAAATGGCATGCAAGCAGGGGGAAAACACAGTTAAAGGCAGGTAGGTATGTGCAGGATGGTTGTAGGAAAGAATCATAGTTATCCATTTCTTGTACAGCAATAACTGTGCACTTTCACAAAATTTATAGATGAATTTGGCCTGTGATCCCCAGGGAGAAGGGTGAGGACAACATAACTGCTTTGTCAAGACAATTGGACCCAATTATTTGTGTCTGGTGGACACGTGTGTGAAATGGAGAACTATGTATGGGACAATATTTTTTTGGGGGGAAGATGCCCATTTTTTTAAGGTGAGAGTGGAATTTTGGGGAAGGGACATAGGTACATGTGGGGGAGGTAAGTTGGAAAAGTGAGGATGCTTTTGCACAGACAAGACAGAAAAGACAGCAGACAGAGGTGGTGTGTGAAACAAGAGGGGGTGAACACCTTGGATGGGAAGGGTGTTTTAGAATCCCAGTCTCAGGTGCCTCCACAAGGTAGCAGTGTGACTCAAGTCCCCACCCATGGTACTGTTGGCACTGCTCCTTCACTGCCCCTGGGGTGGCAGTATTGGAAGCTGGGATCTAGGGTGAGACTGTCCCAACAGGGTGTTGAGCATGCCTCCCATCCAGTGCAGGCAGCATCCAAAATCACGGAACATTATCCTGCACTCCAATCCTGGTAGGTCAACATGGGTGACAACACACCCTCCACCACCGCTCCCAGAGAGGGGCCCAGCCCCAGCCTATGGAGCAGAACTACTTGACACTGCAGGTAGTGCAGGGGCAGCAGAGGGGACACTGCTAGGCTGTAGCCCAGATGTCCTGGGACCCAATGCCATGGCCAGAGGAGCCAAGGTAGGTGGATCACCTGGAACTGGCCTCCCTTGTCACACTGTAGTAAATTAGTTATAACAATAAGTTAAGGGCAGTAATAATCAAACCAATGTTAGTATTAACATAATGGAACATAATCTTAATTAATTCAAACACATATTAAGGTATATTATGTAGAATACTGCATTAAATAGCATAACAGTAAGTATGTTAACAGCAAACCAGTATGAAATAACCCATAAGGCCAACATAGTTAGTTTAACAGAATATATTAATATTAAATCATAATAATAAATAACATTAATAAATTAAAGAAGGTAAGGGGTGGGGAGAGATAGAAAAACATACCATTAGTGAAGTTGCAGATGCTATTAATACACAGAATACAAATACATACTTCTACAGGTGTGCAGTGTCAGTTGTGAGTAATGTGACTCAAATTCTTCTATAGATGATGTAGCATGTATATACCTTTCAAGCTATTAGCATGAGACAGTATGGGCCATGCACTAACAAATACAAGTGCACAACTAAATGGAACTGTTTCACATAATGTGCATGTACATAACTACCAAGGTGTTCTGTACATGGATTTGCAAATCCATTGCCTTCCAGGTAATAATTTATCCGCTAATTATGGACCAGACAGATTGGGCAGTTGTCATTACATTACAAAAAATCTTGACAGTTGAGAGTTATGTTTGTGTACATTAAGTAGACTAGACAGCCATCATGTCTTAGTTGGCAGGCATGGGAGTAGAACCCAAAAGCTGTGACTACAGGGGACAAGTGCACATAATGTAACAATTGACTGCAGTGACATTAGAATAGACATGCAATGAACACAGCTCTGCTGCAGTTATTTGAACACATTACTTATGAAACCACAATCCTGCTTTACACTTTATTGTTATTGTTCCTTAGAATTTCTGAAGTATACACATGATATCTGTCCAGAACATGGGCTACCTTGCAAAAATACTTTGTTCCTGGTGTGGGAGGAATAGAAAGCATTATGTGACTGAAAGTGGCCTGAAGACAGCCTAGAACCATACTGTGGGTTGTGCAATACATTTATCAGGCAATTACTTTTGCATTCTTTGTTTATTTCAGTTTTACAGGTGACTGCAGTGACATTAGAGCACACATGCAATGAATGTAGCCCTACTGCAGTTATTTGAACACATTACTTATCAAACCACAATCCTGCTTTACACTTTATTTTTATTGCTTCATAGAATCTGTAAAGTATACACATGATATTTGTCCAGAATGTAGGCTACCTTACCCATATACTTTGCTCCTGGAGCGGGAGAAATACAGAGCATTATTTGACTGAAAGTGGCTTTAAGACAGCCCTGAACTGTACTGTGTGTTGCACAATACCTTTAGCATGCAATTACTTTTGCATTCTTTATTTATATCAGTTTTTCAGTTGACTGCAGTGACATTAGAACACACATGCAGTGCATACAGCCCTACTGCAGTTATTTGCACACATTAGTTATCAAACCACAACCCTGCTTTACACCTTATTGCTTATTGTTATTGGTATTGTTTATTGTTTGTTGCACTACAGTTATCAGAAAATATCCATACTTACCACACTCATGGCACATCCTGGCCAGGCGCCCGGCATGAGACTGGATGTTGCGAGTCCATTCACCTACAGCTGTTGGAAGAGAAGCACAACATTATGCATACCAGTTTTGCATGGATTCAGCTTGCATTTTAGTAAAGTAGTAACAAATATACTTACATATCTGTGGGACATGCCCATCCCTTGCCTCTTGGATGTCCAAGATTCCCCTCTTCCTTTGCTTCAGGTCATCATAGTGGTGATGACACTGCTCACCAGTGCAAGGGATACCAGTAGCACTAGTAAGATCCCTGGCCAACTGATCCCTGACTTCAGATTTACATTTTGAGCCCCGTAATTGCCCTGCAACAGTCAGGGTTTGTAGTTCCGGACCAGAAGTCCAAAAAAACACTCTGGGCTCCTGTACACCCTACCTTTGCATCCAAAAGCATGCTGCATCACCAACACCACCAGGCATATCAAAAGGTTAGTAAGACTCCATTGAATCCTGCAGAATTCCCAACTATTTACCTTAATATAGGCTGTTTTCTCACCTTATACTTCATACTGTAACATTCAAAAAAAGTGCTGGATTGCTTAGCATCATACAAACTTGCTTAGCGGAGCTGAGGATTGAGTAAGCTCACAAACTCGAGTAGCCATTGACCATGTTTAAGTAGTGCTTAGTACCATGCAGTTTTTCCAAATGTAACAATTTTGTTTTTAAATTAAACCACCCCTTAAGTCACCTCACATGTTTTCACAGCACTAAATGTAAAAAGGTATGCAGGCTGGGGACTTACTACACGCCATGATTCTACTTATTTAACTACTTGATTAGTGAGAAAACCAATATACCTTCACATATACTACTAAGCTACTTGTTAGTGTTGCTAAGCACCTCACTGTGCCAAGCAAATGGCTATTCAAAAAAAAAACACCAAAAAAAAAGTAGACAGCTACAGACAACTACAACTAATTAATCTGCTCTAGCAACAAACTACTTCTACAAGTCACTAAAGCTATAAATTCAGCAGGTGAATAACTTTTCTCCAACTACATTTCCAAACTGTGGAATAGCCTATCTAACTCACTAGTGGCTAATACTTGAACAGTACAATTTTAAAAACTCCTAAAACATACCTTACAAATTCCTGGCTCTACTCTTGCCACTCCTGTGGATAGTGCATGCTTCTTTTCCACTCTATCAGTAAGCTTTCTTCCAACTCATTCTACTAATAATATTTGACTACTATTGGAAGGTTTTATGTTGACTGTACATAATTCTATGTATATATTCAGTATAAATTTATACCTGTAGACTTAATTGTATGTGTTTATTCACAATATATCTACACCTGTTTACTTCTGTACTATGCCTGGTATTCACTCAATATCTGTCTTTGTTATAATTACTGTTACTCTAATTATGTTATTTAACCATTGTTTACTTTGTACTTTATTTCTGGAGCTTTTCTCCTTGGACCTCCACTGAAAAAGGACATATGTCCAGTTAGACTTTCCCGGTAAATAAATGTAAAATAAAATAAGTAAATTGCATCTTGTTTCTGTATTTAGATGTCTGGTAGGTGTCAGCTGTGCATGTGTAAGCACAGATTGGCACTGCTGCACTATGCTCCATGCAAATGGGAATAAAAATTAAAAAAAATGAATACAAGTAAAAAAAAAAAAACTATTACAATTCACACATATTTCTACAGTAGCAGGGTACATTACAGGGACTCTTATCCTCTACATAACATCTGTCCAGGTATTCTCTGTACAATCCACAACCACGGGACATCCTCTACATTACTGCCTTCATGGATTCAATATCCATGTTACTATCATCTCTCTCGGTAGCACACCATGATTAATACGCATGGTGCGCTGCTGAGGGAAAACCATGGCTGTGTACATGGATACATTACATGAAGGCTCTACACAGAGCCTACACAGATTTTATTTAATCCTGGGGAGAGTTTGAGAGTTGCATTTTCAATAAATCCTTTAGCTCTGGAAGAAGTACTAGGTATTGCCAAAAGAGATTTCTAGTATAAATAAATCTTAACAAATGTTACTGACTGTAATATTTTAGGGTTGAAGGCTTTATAGATTTCACATTTGTGAAAATTATGCTCTTACCCTGAAAAGAATACCACCACTTATGCGTATCATGGGGAGAAATCATTTTACCACATTTATGTTTCTGAAATATGCAATAATGATAAAATCTTCTTCAAGCTATTAACAGCAAAGCATAAAAAAGATACAATATCCTAATGTAATCATCTATAACAGAGAGGTGATGAAAATGTCAATGGGTATAGGGCTAGTGGAAAGTAAATGTCCAAAAAGAAGGAAATTAGTTAACTGACCTGAAAAGAAGTTGAAAGTAAGTCAGACAAAGCAATTTTTTTTATACAAATGGAGAAAGCATTTTATGGCAAAAATCTAATAAGTAGCTTGATGTTGTATCTCTAATGTTGCTTGCTGCAACATAGTTAACTAGGCAAATATCCTAAGTAGTGCATTTGGGTATAGGGGAGGGACTTAGTAACCTGGGAAAGTTTTAGATGATGAGCTTTCTTACTGGCAGAAAGCATTGCAGTTCTGCTGCTAACAAGGATGGAATGTCTCCTACAAGATCTGTAGTATGCATACATGCTGTTATACCAAGGACTATACTATATAACAAACTAGACAAAAATCAGGACTGATGAGTGTTTTTATTTATATACTCTATTATGTGCACACATACACACATGCAGACAGACAAACAAACACAAATGCACATGTGAGTCCATGCACACACATGCAAATGTGCAGACACACACACACACACACACACACACACACACACACACACACACACACACATATATGGAATACTTGCATAATACACAGTGCTGCAATTTGGGATGAACATTTTTGACTGGTTACATTTTGTGTCTTTTATTGGATACTGTGTGATTTTATGTCTTTAAAATGTTATTGATATTTTTAATTTACTACTCTTTACAGTTTTGCTTTATTTTTTTAACTTCTTCAAACATTTAGGGATCCTAATATCCTGACAGAAACAGACCCCATTCATAAGTCAGAGAGTGATTAAAGTTCATGATATTAGTATTATTCTAATGTTTCTTAGATTCATAGATATTTTAAAGCTACTAAGCCTTGTAACCATTTAACACATGCCAGTACACTCAGTTAGGCCTAACCTCTTTTCTCAAGAAGTGCCATACCATTCAGTCCTAGAGTAGATTTGTGAAAACTCTTCCAGTCATCCAGGTTATGTTTAAAGGAACACAGTGGGCCATATTCTGTAAGGTTTGTAGTAGCTAGTTGTGAACAGAGCAGTATGCCATAGGAGTATTTCAGTGCACCTGCTGTGGATCGGATTTCAGAAGAAATGCTGTAGGCAGTCCGGGTACTTAGCCATTCAGCATAGGATAAATATGGTTATTGCACATGCTCCATTTGATTCGAAAACACATCATGCTCACACAACACATCTTAAATGAGACAAACTGGAATGCTGAGTCTGTTTCTGTATTCCTTGGATAATGTTCATGGACCCCAAGTAATGAAAGCTAATACCATGAAGTTCACTGAATTCTGTAGCAAAAGAACAAAAAAATCATAAAAATGCAACCTGCTATTAATGAACTGCAACAAACTGCAGTGATACTTATCATAAATAATGCTGAGGCAGTGCACCCTAGAAGACAGCCAGCTAGAGTCAGAGCAAGCTGCAACTAAACCAGTTGTCAGACCAGCACATAATTGACAAGTATTGACTAGCCAGACAACTGGTGCAGGCTGTCTGCAACATGTGTGCCCAACAAAATTCTGTGTGTACTGTGCAAGAAACTCCCATCCCTTTGAAATCAAAGTATGTCTCAGTCTGGATGTTCTTGAATCTGAGACATTCCAGAGACACACAAGGTGATACTGTGGGACTGCCACAGACAGCTGCTAGCCATATCCTGACAAGATTCCTGGAAACAATGTGCAGCAGGGTAGAGCCAACCTCATGGAGTGGAGAAATGTAACACACCAGTTTTACAGCATTGCAAACTTCTCCCATGTACTTGGTGTAGTAGATTGCACATATATACCTATCAAGACACAAGTACATCCTGAAGCATACTGCTACATAAACAGAAAGGGCTGACCATCCATCAACTGCCAGGTTGTGTGTGCATCAGATGGTAGCATAACAAACATCATAGCAACACACACTGGAAGTGTCCATGATGCTGCCACATGGAGGGAAAGTGGACTGAGTGTTACATTTCAGCAAGGTGAAATACCTGAGAGACTACTACTAGGTAAGTAGAGGAGCACAGCTAGGATGTAAGCTAAGGATACCTGTCACAACAGTATCTATTCTGACCAAATGTGTTTTCATTCCCCACAACAGGTGACTCTAGTATTCGCTTGAGTCGGGGTTAATAGCACCATATCATGAACCATCCAATCCTGCACAGGAAGCCTACAAGACAACACATGTAACTACCACAAACACCATAAAGAGTGTGTTTGGTGTACTGAAAGCTAAGTTCTAATGTCTGGACACATCTGGTGGTGCACTGCAATACAAACCTGAGAAGGTAGTACAAATAATAATAGTGTGTGTGATGTTACACAACATGTTAGAACATGTCAGTCTTCCAGCAGCAGCTGTGGGTGAACTATCCCAAGAACCCCAGATGTATGAAGAGGACACTCCACAGGTATCAGAGAAGGAGAAGGAGGACATAGGGGACAGAATACACAGGAATAGGCAGCATAGGATGCGACCACAAGTGCAGGCCAGGCAGCCTGACAGTGTCTGACCCACAACTTTGATTCATGACAAACTACATGTACATGAGTATACAGATCAAACATTGATGTTCTGGTGTTGCCCAACCACTGCAGCACAGATTGTATCTAATGGCAAGTACCTACTAGATGTACACACTGAGCATCAGACATAATGCTATCATCATTATATATTACAATATGAACATATGCAAATGTGTCACAATAGGGATCAACTTAGGGCACAACTGGAACAGCTATGCATAGACACTCAAATTGTTTTATCACTTTATGGAAAACAATAAGGGACACACATCAGTGCTACACATTACTATTTCTACAATATAATAACATGAAAAAAGAGAAATAACACAGGAAATAATGCAGAAATGTTAATAGCTATAGATACATATAACACAGTAAAGTGGTGATTCAATAATATAAGCCAGTTATGTTTATGACACTGTTGGACACGCTCTAATGCAGTCTAGGGTAACCTCATTGATGTCTCATACCATGGTCTGCTCTGCCCCAACCATGTGCAGAAACACATTATCCTGGTTGCTCCACAGAGGAGATTTATGGGTTGACAAAACCATGTTAAGCCAAGGGAGCATGACTACAAGTTGAAGGCCTTGTTGCAACTGATGGGACCATAACAGATGGGTCAGCAGTGGAACTCTGTGCATGTTGGACCATAGACACTAACACTTAAATTCCAATGGTGATTCTGTGGACAGATGGCCTGGCTCTCCCATGTTGAAATCTGCTGAGCACATTCAGGGTATGCAAAACTCTGTTGGTATTACAGCACTGCTGCAGTACTGTAGAGGCCAGGGTTTCTACCAACTGTGCCACAGCTAGCAGACTCTCATTTTGAGTGGCCAATGCCACCATTATGTCATCTTGTCTATGCTCTTATCATTCATGCATCACACATGGTAGTGTGTCACATGATCTGTGGCACAAGCAAGTGCACAGATATCTGACTGATGCTGTTGCTGGGTAAGTTCATTTGCCTGCTGCAGTAGGCAAACTCCCTCTGACACCTGGCCATGCACAACATCTGCACACCTACATCTACCATGATGCCCTGCTTAAGGTTGTTGGGGGGGAACTGTCACCAGCAATGGTCTCAGCTGGGATCTGTCATTCTACAACTTCACACTGTTCAACATCCAATGCCCCATTATTCTCCAAATGGCCAGACAAGTTCTCCTCCACATCTGAGGCTACAGCTGCAACATCACCACTGTCAACATCTTGGATGGACTCTCCCAACACATTAATGTCCTGTGTGTTAGGAGCCATAACAGCATGCTGAGACACATCTGAATCAACATCATGAAAGACAGTTGATATGTTACAAGATGCAAAGACAGAGATCAGGACAATGTGCTTACATCACATGATGGATAGCATCAAAGACATATGGCCTATATATCTGACTGCAATGTTTCAAATAATAATGACTTTACATGAAGCCTATTGTATGGATGTTTTCACAGAATCTACATACATGGAGTACAGAAGTAGGTTACAGAGCCAAACATACATGACATATGTGAGCAATACAAACAAAACACACACCTGACAACTCATGGGAAGATTGTTCTTGAAAGTGGGTGAACCTCAAGTATTGTAGGGGAAAAACAGCATTAGTGATAACATTATTGCCACCATTAAGCATATTAACACAGTTAAAACATGCAGAAGGTTTGACATACACATACCATTTTTAGGTGCACTCAGTGAGGTTGATGCACGCTGGCTTAGCAATGGAGAGAAAGACACAGTATTACTGGAGGACAACAACAGGATCAACAGCAATGACAGGCATGAAACATAGTTAATATCATTCCACTGATAGACTCCCGCTGTGGAGAGGTTGTGGGTTATACTGTGGATGTTGCAGTGGGAAAGTAAAGAGAAAGACAACAAAGTCACATATTTAGCAAAAACAATACTGACAGATACTCATGTGAAGGACATTGCACCTGTACACCAGATGGGCCTGTGTTGAAAAATATTGACATAAATATCATGTATCATATGTGTGCTACACACTGATGCAAGTTATGAAAATTTTGCTGTAACATACTTGGTCTGTCAGAACTTGAACCTGCATGGCTTGGGCCTCCATTGGATCTACATGTAGTGTGCAAAGTTAGGGAAAAGGCAACATGACAGTAAACAGTAGTGCCATGACATGAGGCTGAGGCAATAACAGGTAGTGCTCACAGTAACAGTATGGAGACACTCACCTGCCATTCCCTGGTTTTGCTCAGAAGTAGATGGAGCTGTCAACAGTCAATATTAATGCAAACAGCATTACACATGGTGTTTGGTCTGCTCTGTCTGTACTTGAGTTGTATGAATACACATCATTATACTTATGCTCAACCTCACCCTGTGTAGGTATGTGTGCATGGCTCAAATCTGCTGCTGCAAATCAAATAATAATACATAAATATGCATGCTACAGCTATATGCAGAGATTGCCTCGTTATCTGGCCATGTTATGGAAAGAAAGATATACATGTTCAGCCATGAACTCCAGCTTCTTTCCCACCCTTGGTGTAAGTCCCTTCTTGATGTATACAGTGGGGCCAAAAATATTGTAATGTTATTGTGGGGTCAATAGTGGTTCACCATCAGTGGCATCCCTTAGTCTCTGGTAATGCCTTAATCTGTTGGTTGCATGAAGAATCATATCTGAGCAGCATTGTCTACAGGCATCACAGGACTGGTTGTGATCTCCAACTGCATTTGTCATGTTGGTGAGGTTGGTCCAGATTTCATATCTCCAAATTGTATTGCCAGAATGGCCAAATAGTCTCCTTCCATGTTGCTGGACAGAATCAGTTATGATTTAATTTTCCTTTGAGTAGAAATTGTCACCCCTAGGACATTTGGTCATCTGAAAGACAGTGATATGCACATGATCATATTCCTGTGTGAACCCACATATGCAATTGATTCTGTGGACAGCATATGTCAACATAAACAGTATGCATTACTGTGCAATGCATAGGTCTGTATAACACTGTCTGTGACAAATACTAACATGACAAATAAAATGTAACAACAATGCCTTTATACTAACATTTGTAAAATCAACAAAACTTGTAATAGCTTTAGAGTGTGTTAGAGGGATTAGAACCCCTCACACTATATGTATATTGAATGGAGGTCCAAAGACAACATCATTATACCAGAGGAGTCTATATGCATTGCACAATAAAATACTACACAAACTAAAAATTCAAAGATGGCTGCCATTCTGTAAACACTGCTGACCTGCAGCTCCTCAATAAACCTGAGAAAAATCTGTAACCTGAGTTGATACCAAGAGGTTTGAACATCAAATTAAAGTAAAAAAAGATGCATCTACACTTAATTAATCTATAACCAGGAAAAAAGTGGGAAAAAAAGTCTTTATCTATCAGGATTCCAAGTGATTAGCTAACTCTGAAGAGATAAATAAACAAAGGACTGTCTGCATTCTTCATTTTACCTGTCAGCTTGGGGAAAGGAAAATGTCACAAGAAGGAAAAAGCATGGAAACAATTACTACCAAAACAAAGCTGTCGGAATTACAGTCACCAGTAAAGGATGGGAGTGCAAAAAAACAAAGAATTACTAGACAGCAGGAACAACAGAAACCAGAGACTAGATCTAACACTGATCAGCCACTGAACATGGATGATATCAAACATGCTTTATTGCCTATACAAGAAGCTTTAAAGGACCTGACTACTCAAATACAAACTTTTGGAGTTTTATGTAATCAGTTGCTGCAGAGGATGGACAAAACAGAGGCTTGAATTTCAGAAACCGAGGACAAAATAGACTTGCTGGAGAAGAAAACAAAGGTACATGATGTGGAGTTACAAGCCATGCAAAGCAAACTTATTGATTTAGAAGCGAGGTCTAGAAGAAATAATATTATTATTAGAGGGATCCCTGAAAACATTCAGTATGCAGAGCTAATACCAACTATAACACAAATACTTGAAGTTTTGTTAAATGATGCTGATGGTGTGAAACAAATTGTTATCGAAAGGGCACACAGAGCACTGAGAGAGGTACAAGCTTCTAATATGCCTAGACCTGTATATGCTAAGATATTGAACTTTCAAGATGTTAGCAAAATACTTTTTACTGCAAATAAGAATGGTGGCTTTGTTATGTGGAAAAATAGTAAAATATCTCTGGCTCAGGATTTACCACTGCAAGTAAGGCAAGCTAGGCAGTCTTTATTTGCATACTGTAAATTTCTGATTGACAAGCAAATTAAATTCCAGATGAAATATCCTAATGTGCTTACATTTATGGTGGATGGGATTAAATATTCTGTTTCTACTAAAAACGAGGCAAAGGGAGTGTTTCTGAAGGTTTTTAAAGTTTTAACTGCATCAGAGGGCTGAAAGAAACTTCCATTGAGACTGGCATGCTCCTGAGGTCAGATCCAGTATCTACTATACTTCGAGGCTTAGGTAATACTTTGTTCCCTGCTTAAGTCGTTTAGGCCTCTGTAAAAGTAATAAAACTGTTTGTTTGCGATAATCCGAGGGTCTGCTGGCCGTTTTCCGAACTTTTATGACCTCTACGAACTTTTTTCGTCGAGTGGTAAACAGGAAATCTCTTGAATGCAGCTGAGAGTGTGGATTTCGATGTGACACTTCCTGTGGTCCAGCTGCGAAAGCGGTCCCCCCGTCGCGAGTATTACTGATGGTTTCCTGGTTTGAGAAGCTGAAAAGAACTGACATAATGTGTTAATGTTTTTTTTAACAAGTAAATAACATTCGAATATGTACGTGAAACATATAATAACATCTGTTTTTCCTGTTTTTTTTTCCTTATGCTTATAGTGTTGAACCAAATTATATTTTTACAATATCTGCAGTGGGTGTAAGGTATAGCACTATATATATGAATATAAATAGGTAAATAGTGGCTATTGGGTGGTGTTAATCAGACAACTAATGTCAGTATAGTTAGGAACTAAAGCATGCAATTGCAAAACTTTGATAATTGGTAGTTGCAGGCACTGTGTATGGTACAGAATTATAATATGGGATGCATTTATTTTTTTTCTGTCTGTGTTTTTTTTTTTTTTTTGTTTTCTTTTTTCTTTCTTTCTCTCTCTCAATAAAAGTGGTATATAAATAATGATTGTACCAAAAGAGGTATTTGGGGTAGGTATAAGTAGCTAGTTAATATATTAAATTTTTTCTTTAAATGGTAATAATACCTTACAATAGAGATTTGCTTAATTAATAGTTGGAACATAAGCTGTAGAGCAATAGCAGTGTTTGTTAGGGAATGTTTAGTTTAGACTTTGTAGTAGCTAAGTTAGAATATATAGGTTGTAAGTTTAGGAAATGTTTTAAGTTTTATTACATGAAGCTTTTAAATATGTTTGTGTTTCTAACCTTGTTCATGTTTTTTTACATACCAGACCTATATAAGTCCTGGTCCAGGGGTAAAGTGGGTAGGCAATGGCTGGGGACGGGAAGTAGGAAATGCTTCCAGATTATGTTTAGTATGCAGTTAATACATATCCATTGGTTAATTTCCCTTTTATACTATTATTGGATAATTAGACCTGTCAATGTGGGAATTAGACTCATGGAACGTTAAAGGGCTCCAGAACTTGAAGAAGAGGAAGCTGTTACTACACATATTGCTACAGGACAAAGCACTGTTTGCATTTTTACAAGAAACACACTTGTTAAATGATCAGTGGGATGATATTAGGAAAAAGAACTGGATTAGAGCAGTAGTAGCATCAGAAGGTAAGACAAACAGTGCTGGAGTAGCTATAATTATTAAAACTCAATACAAAGACAAGATTTTAGACTCTAAAGTGGATCAAAATGGGCGATGGTGTTATGTTATTTTATCGGATAATGCATTTGATAAACCTCTTTTACTTTTGAATATATATGCACCATGTAATGACCAACAAAGTTTCATAACATCATTATATCCAATCTTAACACAGTATGATGGTTATTATTTTATTGTGGGTGGGGATTGGAATACCTATCAAAATCCAAAGTTGGATAGGTCTTGTCCACAAACAGCATTTAATAAGCAGGCCGGGATAGCATTAAATGACTTCAAGGAAGATTTTCAATTATATGACCCCATGCACATAATATTAATAATGCAATTAAGTATACCTTCTATTCACCATGCCACAAAATGTGGTCTAGGATAGATTTTTTCTTGATATCCAAAGCATTAATTAATTTGGAACCAGTAGTGGTTATACATACTCGATATCTATCGGATCACTCAAAAATTTCATTAAGGTTTTCTAAAGATTTAAAAGATACAAGAATGCATAGAGGTTATAATTGGTCACTTAATCCAAATCTGTTAAATAAAAAGGATATAATAGATGGAATTGTAAAATATTTGAAAGGTTTAACAGATAGGATGAAGCTTCAGGAACATACTCCTGATATTGAATGGGCAGCAACTAAATCTCAAATTAGAGGATTTCTTTTGCAAAAAGCCTCATATTATAAGAAAAGGCAAAACAATGATATTCAAAAATTAGAAACAAAAGTGAAGCTACTCAGGAAAGAACTGATTCAGAATTTTAATGCTCAAACAGAGAAGGAAATGTTGAAATGTCAAAGGAATCTCTTCTTGCTGCATAATAGTAGAGTAACACTTCAGGAGCATAGGTGTTTAGTGAAATATGCCAATAATGTTCAAATACCGTCAAAAGCATTGGCAAGGATTATAAATCAATCGAAAACAACAGTACATATTTCGGAAATACAATGCAATGACACAGTGTATTCTAAAACTGAGGATATTATTGATATTTTCGAAAAAATCTATACCAAGGTTTATGAGGGTCAAATTGATAGGTCTATACATAAACAGAATAAAAGATTCTTGCAAAAAATTAATTTTCCAAAATTAGAAGAGAGTCTGCAAGGTGATCTGATTAAACCTATATCTTCAGAGGAAATAGTATATGTAATTCAACATATGAAAGTACATAAGTCACCAGGTCCTGATGGTTTGACAGTTGAATTTTATAAAGAGTTTGCTGATACTTCTGGTAAAATATTGTCTCATGTATTTAACTACATAATTAGAAATAAAATTAGTGACCCTCACCTTAATGCGTCAAAAACAATCTTTATACATAAAGCTAATTCAGACCCCCAAAGCCCGGATAATTACAGGCCAATAGCATTAATAAATGTGGATATGAAAATTCTCACTACCATTATAGCATGTAGATTAAAAAAGATTATGATCCATTTAATTTCTAAGGAACAGGCTGGATTTATGGCAACTAGACAAACTAGTGATAACACACTTACACTACATAATATGATGATGTATGCTAAACAAAACAACTCTAATATCTATGCCCTTATAATAGATGCTCAGAAAGCATTTGACAGAGTGGATATAAACTTTTTGTTTGATGTGTTGCCTTATTTCAATATGCCACAGGAATTTATTCAGATATTACAAATATTATATAGTAATCCGTATAATACGTTATATATTAATAGGAGTTATTCTAAAAGAATACAGATTAAAAATGGTACACGGCAGGGTTGCCCTTTGTCCCCCTTATTGTTTAACCTTTATTTAGAACCTCTATTTTTATATATTAAGTAAAATTTGTATCATAATGCACCAATACTTTATAGGAATAAATTAGTAATGTCGGCATTTGCTGATGATCTTATTATTTATTGTACAACCCCAATTTCTGATAGTGAAAAGATATTAAATGTTATAAACGAATTTTCAAAAGTTTCTAATTACAAAATTAATTTGGAGAAAACTAGTATTTTCCTGTTAAGAACCCCTAAACCTTTTTCATTAATGTCCCTGTTGGGGACGATATCATATAAAGAAAATATCAAATATTTGGGTATTAGCTTCTCTACGGATAATAAGGACTTTTATAGTAATAATATTAAATGAGTATGGGAACTAATAGTAGCTGATTGTGGCAGATGGAGGAATTTAAGACTACCGGTATTGGCAAAAGTATCAATAGTGAAAATGAATATATTACCACGAATGTTATATATCTTTAGGTCTGCTCAAGTATCAATTACAAAGACAGTTTTTAAACAAATTCATAAATATCTAGCTAAATTTATTTGGGAGCCAAAGAAAACTAGAATATCGTATGAGAAATTAATGACCCCGAAGAGTAGAGGAGGACTTGAGTTACCGAATTTTGAAGTATACTATTTAATTGTGAACGCCAACAGGTGTGTAAGAATTGCTAATTACGAGGTAATACATTGTTACTGTTTTTCTGCATTTATTCTGTTTTTGCACTTGTTTCTCAATTTGTTACTTTTAAAATCTGTAACTGTTGCAAATTGTTTGTGTAGGCTGTGATAGCCGATTTATAGCATTTATAAGTGTTTACTGTATCTGTTTCTGCTTGTTTTCTGAAAGAAAAAAAAAAAATATCTCTTGTTTTCCCGCCTTGCTAAGCTAGAATAGTCCAGTTTCAGAGCTTGCTGATCCCTGGGCTTTGTTTGCAGTTCCTGTTACTGAATCTTTACCTAATTTGGAACAGAGGAGGTTCCCTTGCTTACCAGTGGGAGTGGGAAGCATTGAGCTGCCTGTTGGTCCAGTTTTGTGAGGTTTCAGCCAGTAACTTGTAGTTTATTGGTCGTTTTGGGCCAGTTCCTAGCTTCTTTCAGCCCCCTGATATAAAAAACGCTAAACGCGCGTTTGCGCGATTTAGCGCGATTTAGCTAAGCAGATTTAAACTATTAGGGCTACCTAAATTACACTCTTCAAATTTTCCCTTAAAACTACCTTCCTCGAACTATACTACTGATCTAATCAGCGTATCCTATAACTAAAAAGATCATCTCTACTTGACTCCAAGTAGACTATTCTCTATCTGTTAAACCTAGCACTTGCTCCTACAGTACTTATTACCTTGATACGGCACTCTTGTCATAGATAGTACCCCAAAAGGCAACCCCCATTTCTCGGTCACCCACATCCCCGGAATCTTTTTAAAGTTTTTTGTCTATCCTTCTAGCATGTCGAGTGATCAGTTGCTAGTGTCCACTCCTGCTCAGCTGGTGAACCTGGGAATATTGAGGCAATGTTACAATTGCCTCATGTACACAGACAACCCTCTCCTCCTCCCACAAAACACAAATACATGAGAGGTGCAACTATACGGCCAAACTGGAGGCTGAGCTCTCTCAACATAGGACTGGCAAGACCAGTCAGGAGGAGAAGGTTACCACACACACTATAGACCCAGTCTCACATAGTACCATTACAACCTCAAATCATACACATAAACACACAAAGACATACTCGGAGGCTCTGATCAAAAATCTACCAAAACAGCAGAGGCCACCAAAGCAGACACCCAAACAACCACCAGCTCAGAACACAACACCTGCAACGCATAGACCTCACAGTCAGAGTGTCAAACAGTCACAGCCCTTAAGGCCAAACACAATGCCAGACACACTAGTCATTGGTGACTCCATAGTCAGACACACTGACGCCCCGCCACCAGACTGAGTAAGGAGAAGGTCACAGTAAGCTGTCTGTCGGGCGCTAGAATCCGCCACATAACGCAAGCACTCAGGTCTCTCAACAGCAGGTACAAATATGACTCAGTCATTGTCCACGCTGGTGTAAACGACCTGAGACGTACCTCCTTGGACTACATGAAAAGAGACATTGAGGAGCTCTCTGATTATGTAGCCCAGGCAGGTATGACCCTGACCTTGAGCAGTATCCTACCTTCACCAAGAATGATGCCACAATACAGAGATAAGATGATCAGCTTTAACAATTGGCTTAAACACTGGTGTCATTCAAAGGGGATCCAGTATCTGTCTGCCTGGGATGACATGCTGGACAAGCCACGCTGCTTCGCAAGGACGGCTTGCACCTGTCACCCTGGGATTCCGGATATTGGCAAAGGCTCTTGCCACCCCATAGTGCCTTTTTAGGCAAGGCTCAAATTCTAAACCTACCACCCTAGAACACAAAAAGGAAAAAACTAAGGGTAATGCTGCTCAATGCCAGAAGTCTAAATCTCAAAATGCACGCACTCGAGGCCCTTCTCAGTATAGAGAACATCGATGTCTGTGCTGTGACAGAAACCTGGTTCAAGGCTCCTGAGAGCACCCCAGCGCTATCAGGTTTTACCTCATATCATGCGCCCCAAAATCCGGACAATACCAAGAAAGGAGGGGTATCCATATTCATCAAGGACACCCACACCTCAAGACTGGTGGCAACGCATGATGCATCGGAGACCATCCAGGTGCAATTAACCGTAGGCAAGACTGCTCTGCAAATTGTACCATGTTACAGGCCACCCTCACAAACTCAGGAACCTCACATGGCCTTCCTGAAAACACTAGAGGGGATAAATGTATCACCAAACACCATCATACTAGGTGACTTCAATTACCCTAATATAGACTGGGAACACTACTCAAGCCCAAACACCCTAGCCCAAAAGTTCCTGGAATTCATAAACTCAAATGCCATGGAACAACTAGTCACCATCCCCACAAGAGGAGATAACATACTTGATCTCATCATCACGAACATGGGAGCACAATGTTCAACACCGGAAGTATACCCCTCACTGGTGAGATCAGATCACAAACTAATCTCGCTGGAGGTCCTCATCCCACCCACCTGAAATAAAAAAGACCACAGTAAAGAACTTCTCAAAAGCCGACTTCACACTTCTAAAGACTAGTGTGGTCTCCTTTAAGGCCCCGGCGGAAAACAGTACTCAAGCCGCTGAATCACTTACAAATGCCTTCTACCAGCACCTGCAGGACTGCATGGATAAGGCACTCCCAAGCAAAACAAAGACTCTTTGTACCAAAGGCAAGCGCCCAGTCTGGTGGACCCCAGCCATAAACAAACTCTACAACAAAAGGAGGAAGCTACTACAAGATAGAGCAAAATCCTTAAAGGTAAGACACCCTTGATCACTATAAGTAAAAACTAAGAGCTCTCATAAAATCATCCAAAGCAAATTTGAGAGAAAAATAGCTAAAGACTCAAAAGACAATCATAAGGCCTTCTTTAGCTATGTTAGAAACCTAGGAGGAAACTCCCAGATATGCTCAGAACTAGTTCAAAATGATGTGAAGATTACTGATCCTACAGACATTGCCAACATACTGGCTGACAGGTTCAGTGCAAACTTCTCTCCCCCAAAAGGAGATATCTATACCAAACAATTGCAGCCCCCAAACATCTCCAGCCCAAGTGAGAACTGCTCTCTCCAAAGCAAAAACACAGCATCCATGGGACCTGATGGTGTCCCCGGCTGTGTGCTCCACGAACTCAATGAGGAATTAAACCCACAGCTAGGACAGCTGTTTAATCAAAGTCTTACCTCTGGATACGTACCCAGGGAGTGGGCACTGCAACTGTGGTCCCACTTCACAAAGGCGGTGCCTCCACCGACCCTGGAAATTACCGGCCCATTAGCTTGACAAGCCTTATCTGCAAAGCCATGGAGAGGATCATAATGGACCTCATAAATAAAGACATAGGGAATTTGCAGACTTTGGATCCAACCCAGTTTGGCTTTGTCAAAGGCAGATCATGCTTTTTAAACTTGGTTGACTTTTTCGAAACAGTCACCAAAGCCATTGATGAGGAAAGGCAGTCCATACAGCCTACCTCGATCTGGCTAAGGCCTTCGATACAATACCCCACTCGGGTATCATTGAAAAACTCATCAGCTTAAATGTTAACCCATACATCACAAGATGGGTTGCAAACTGGCTGAGTGACAGAACCCACAGGGTCAGAGTTGCTGGCGCCATGTCAGACTCAAAGCCTGTCACAAGTGGTGTCCCACAGGGCTCAGTCCTGGGCCCACTCTTGTTTGGCATCTACTTTTCCGGTACAAGCAAACACAGGAGGGTTATGGCTGACAAAGTTTGCAGATGACTGCAAACTGGGCGCCATAGTAGAAAACACATCTGACACAGATATCCTTCAGAAGGGTCTCACAGAAACGGATAACTGGTGCCAGAGCCACGGCCTAAAGTTAAATGCCAAAAATGCATAGTCATACCCTTCGGAAAAACAAGGTTACCCCTAGCTACCAAATAGGTGGCAATCCACTGAGCACAGAAGAAGTTATCAGGGACCTGGGGACCCAGGTTGATAGTAGTCTGTCATTCGACACCCATGTAGCTAAAGTAGTCAGGAAGACCTTCTACATTGCCCACCTTATCATGAAGGGATTCTCATCTAGATCAAGGGAGGTCATAGTCTCCCTTTACTCATCACTCATCAGACCAATGATTGAGTACAATGCCCCATTCGAATGTATCTGACCCGACACTTGCAGCAGCTGGAGAGGCCACAAAAGTTCCTCACCAAAAGGATAAAGGGTCTCAAAAATCTGTCCTATGCTGCCCGACTGAAAGAACTCCAGCTCTATTCAGTAAACTGCTCAGAGGTGACCTTTGCCTAACATACAAGGCCATGTCAAACCCAGATTTGATGAATATGCTTCACCTCAAAAAATCTAGATCCATCAGAGCCACAAGGCGGGAGACTTAAACCTCGACACGGCTATTAATAGGACGTGCTGGAGGGATAGATTCATCACCCAAAGACTCCCTATGCTGTGGAACAAAATCCCGGTACATGTGAGGCAGAGCACCTCGCTGGCCTTGTTCAAGAGAAATCTTGACCAATGGATGGGAGATCGCAGATATACCCCAGGGATTACCTCAGTGTCACTGCTTGACAGAGGCACAGCAAAATAATGGGTATAGTT
>NC_056732.1:993979944-994009944 GCF_019279795.1 Protopterus annectens | reverse complement strand
AATGACTGACATTTTGTGCATAGCCTACTTATTCACAGATGTAATGGGTGTTGGGAGCGTTAGCATTTGCAGAATGTATAGTATGTCCTTTATTTTGACATTGGTGGTGTTTTTGTTTTAACAGTTATAACCTAGGTTTACTGACACTTGTGTAGGATACATTTCGTTGTGGCAGTTTATAATCAGCACACCCTGAGATCAATATTAGTATTGCATCTGCCTGCAACACTTTGGGTGTTTTTCTTAAAGCAGTTATACCCTATGTTTACTGACACTTGTGGAGATAAACATTCTTTCCAGCAGTTCACAATTAGCACCCTTCATCAGAATATTTGTACTTTGCAGGCTATTGATTGAAACTAATTTTAGGTTGATAATGTATACAGTTGCACACATGCAGTACTATTAATACATTTATTAAATTTTCATATATCACAGTTTGAGGTGACTGAACATATAAAATATTTGTCACCATTGTGTTCATTATATTGATGTGTGTTCAGCCAATTATCATGATGCCTGGCAAAGATGTTTGTCATACGGCTTGCCTATTGTCCACAATATTGTCAGATTACTTTCTCCTCACTTTAACAATGACACATGGTGGCTGTTCATATAAATCATTACATGCAGACAGTACAATGTCTAGATTTGAACATTCACACATTTTACAATGCCAATGGCCATGGTGGGTGTCTCTAGGTCTATATAAACTTTTCACAAAAGATTACTCACCTCCTGTTTATGAATATGAGATTGAAGGCCAGGCATTTATAAGGCACCTCTGTTGATAACAGACGTGTCAGTTCCTGTGTTAATTTTTGTCACTTTCATATTAAGTTCTTCTATGATCTCCATGGGAATATTCTACATCATAGACGGTTGCATTTATTCTGTTGTGTTTTGCGATTAGTTTTGACAAAGCATGGGATCCATGGATATTCTTCTATCAGACGAGGACAATGAGTGCATGCCAGGCCACTGCTGGACAATTACAGTAATGATGAAAACAGCAATGATGAGAAAGCTGAACCCCCCCCTGCCCAAGCCATCATGGTTGAAGCCTGGAGGAGACAATCACAGAACCAGAACAGAGACAATTATTGGTATGAGACCCTGGAGGTTGTGAGCAATGTGTTCAAAACACATATGAGGGACATGATGGTGGGATTTTTCCAGGATATAGCACAGGCTATACATGATTCAGTCAGGGCAATAGCTCATGAGGTCATTAGTGAGTCTCATCCCCATCAGCCTGGTCCCTCTGGTCCATAAGTGCTGCCTGTGTGCTCCATTTGTGTTATACTGCCAGCATGCTGATTGCCATATAATTGACTGGACTGTTATGCACATGAATACCACGTAGCTGTCATGCTTATGTGCTATCGGCATGTGACATTTACTCTTGTTTCAATGTGAGCATGACACAAATTAACACATTGTACTTTCCTCCTACAGTGAGCTGGCCAAGTATTGTGGCAATTAACCTAAAGCTAGTGCTTAAAACATAGCCTGTAAACGTGTGTTTTACTGGGACAAATGACAGACAACAGATGTTATCCATAGTCCATCAATGAAACTGTGCTACGGCTTGGAATTGTGTATTGACAGATCATGTATGTGCAACAGAAGGACATATTATTCCCCATGCGCTTTGGCTGACATTTCTCATGATGTCCCACTGGCATGATGTGGTGTTGTGTGTCATGGGTTGGCAATACTGATGACGTGGGATTATTTACAGGTATATAATGTCTATGTGTAGTCTTCCTTTTCTTACTGTATCAAACAGCAATGTAGTATAAAACTATTCTCAGTGTTACAGGTAATTTATTTTTTAATAGGACATTACACCATGTTGCTGTATCTTAAATTTCCACATCCATTACTTATTCACATAAGTTCATACCTTCTGGACATAGTTGTACACATTATGAGTGTACATGTGTTTGCACATAGTTAACATTTGCATGACAGTATATGTGTATGTGTTTGAAATTCTTAGCTTGCTTACCTTTGCATGTTGATGTTACAAGACTGCTCATTACTGTGCATGTGTGCTTTATATATGGCAATTTCTATGGCCATCAGCAATCATTCTGTCTTTGTGACATACATTTTACCTTTGGTTAAGTGTATCTTGGTTTGGCTTTGTCAGCACCCTATGTGCTGTACACATGCATTTGCAATGTGTCAACTTACCTTATCCTACTTCTCTATGATGTGGACCAAGGTTGTCCACCTCCTGTCCACCTTCATATTTCCCTATTATATTTTGCAGATAGGTTTGCCTTTGTTGAAATTATTGATTATTGTCATGTATTAGTTTGGCGCAGTGAACATGTACCAAATTTATGACCATTTTATGATGTGGGGCATCTGCACAGAAGTCGCTGGCTACTACTTGTAGAACATCCTTTTTCTCATTATCCTTGCATGTTAACCAGTGTACTTTCTTGGCATCCATATGCATAGCTTGCTATATTTATTAAGCTGTAGTGTTATATTTTTGTAAATATTCTTACATGTCATTGGTCTGTGTATGTGCATTAATCTTGATTTCATGTACATTCCTTTTAGGCCACTGACACTCCTATATACTTACACATCTATACCTGTGCATTGCCTTTGACATGGCATATGTATGAAACATATACGCATTCCATTACATATTTGTTTGGGGTGTGTATGTAGCAGTCATTTTGTTACTTTTCTACAGTACTTCTGTTTGGCAATGTGCTTGGTTATTTGCCTTTCACGTGCATGGTCATAGGTTTGGTTCTGTCCTCTGCTGGAGTTACCTAGAATAGTTAGACTTGCATTTGCTCATGTGATGTTGGTTGGCTTACACCTGCACTGTTGTTGCATTAATTGGATATGTGTTTATTTATCCAGTTTGTACTGTGCTCCTAATTTATTACCCTGCAATACACATCTACCATTGTTCTTACACATCCAGGTATGACTGCCACACAGTTTACAACATGTTGTAAAGTGACAGTACATAGGTAGGTGTGTTTTTCTCCATTTCACCATGGCTAGTATGCCTCCCCACCTTGTTTGACAACATTTCTTTTTGTTGTGCAGCGTGCTGTCTATGTAATGTACCTGTGCTTACTGCTTTTTTCCAACCTTTGTCTGTCTTCTCTTGTGATATCTGTTCTATGGGCAAATCTGCTGTGATGTCCTTCTCCTCTTTCTCTATATTTATCTTTCCTACTATTCTAAAAAAAGGGGTTTATTCACACACAAAAAATGTCCACGGTCCTCTGATTTTCCTTGGATTTTCCTATTACAACATCCTCTTGTGTGCCCCTCTTCTTCACCAATACCCCACATCTTCTTTTCTATCTCCCAATTTCCTTGGGTGTGTACATTAATTGTGTTCCCCACAGAAGTCCAGATCCCATTGTTAGCAAATGTTAGCTGTGGCAATGTGGCAATAATTGCCCTTTGTATTCATTTTTTTTATTAGAAATGTTATGGATTCTGTCAGAATCTACATTTCAGGGCAAATTTTTGGAAATATTTTTACAAATGCAATGTAGCTTACATTGTGATAGTTGGCATTTTTTTGGTATCATGGAGTTAGTAATATTCCATAGTTACATATATATATATATATATATATATATATATATATATATATATATATATATATATATATATATATATATATATCTGTGTAACTATTAGGATGCTTGAACTGTGATAATCTTTCTGTAACTTTGTTAAAGTACATGCTTTGACAACCATTTCTCATTATTTATGGATTACTTGTGGATTTGTTTAGTGCATCATTGCTACTGCAATACTTCATTGTGCACTGAACTATTCTGAGTTCCTTGATGTACATTAACATATTACAATGTTATCTACAAGTTTAGTGCTGATATTGGTGTAATACTCTGAAATCTGTGAAACTTATGAAATCTGGCCCAGTAAGTGCACTGCTTAACATGCAGGGGAAGTTTGCTCTGGAGGGCTTAGAGGATCCAGGTTATAAAACTGTCTCTACACAGTGTTTCATTTATCTGTTGGTGATGGTTTAGGCTCCTCTTTATAGTACTGGTGTAGATATTGGTCTTGTGGAGATACTGAAGGTCCAGGACAATTGTAATGGTGCAGAAAGAGACAGAGAGAGAGAGAGAAAGAGATCCCTCCTCAAAATTCTCTAAGACACTAAATAAAGGGATAGTGCTTTCAGCCTCTTGATCTTTTCAGTTATAAACCTTTGGTGTCTGTCTAATTGTTTGATATGTCTAATGAGATATATCTCAAAGGGGGTGCTGCACTCAGTAACTGACCTGTTAATGTTGAGTATAAAACAGTGATTACTACTTTAGACAATGATGATATTCCTTTGGAAATTAGCTGGGCTAAATAAAGGTTTCATACATTCCATGCAGATATCCTCTGCAGTCACTGCTATTGGGTTCTATCCCCGTGCCTGCAAAGCAAGCCATGACATTTGTTTATTTACTGTACTGTACACGCACACACCTCTCAAGTGTCACACTGTCATGTAATATAATTAGTAGTGTGTAATCCATCTGACACAGGATGACCATCGGAATGATTACCTAAATTGCAAAGTATCACAACATCAGCCCACAGTACACCTTGATAGTTATATAGGTCCACCTAATGTGCTAGTGTTCTGTGTAGTAGTGTACCTGCAGTTGTTTCTACTTGGCCCATACTGTCCCATGCAAATAGCTTTAGAGGTATGTATGTGCTACAGCAGCTATAAGGGACTTGTACACATAAAGAAAGAACAGAGCCATAGAGTAGATAGTAGTACTGTTGTCAAGTACATAGCCTATAATTGTTCTAATGGACTGTTTTTCTCTCTCTCCCCACCCTTTATCTTCATTTCATTGTTGTTGCTATCCATTGGTTGTGGTTTAATATTCACATATGTTGTTAAATTAACCTGTATTTTGAGCATGTGTACTATTATTGTTCTGTATCATAATAGCTGCATACTAACATATCTTGTTGAACTACCTATTTTTTTGTTGGCCTTATGCCGTAACTGTTACTGGCATGCTGTTAACATACTGACTGTTCTGTCATGTATTGTTGCATTTCAGATTTCACATAATATGCATTGACATGTAATTAGGTTAAATCCACTGTTCTGGCATGCTGTTATTACTAACTATGTTTTGTTCATAACTAACCTATACTTATTGCTATACCTCCATCACCACAGCACATCAGGGTAGGCTGGTTCCAGCTGATCCGCCTACCTTGCCTCAACTAGCTGTGGCACCAGGTCCTAGCATGTCTGGGACCCAGGCTGGAGGTGCCCCCTCCACTGCACCTGCACCACCTGCGGCGTCTGGTGGAACTGCCTCAGGAGATGGGCCCAGCCTCCCCCTGGGAGAGGTGGTGGAGGGGCTGCAGTCACCCAACAGGAACTGCCAGTCATGGTGCACAGGGTCATTCATTGGACCTATGAACATCACCTGCACCAGATTCAGGGTACACTGGACAACCTGGTGTGGCAGGCTGGCCCTGGCACCCAGCCTGCAGCATAGCCACCTTTGGAGCGGTGAAGGAGCAGTGTCAACTGCCCATGGGTGGGGATGTCAGTCATGCTGCTTCCATCTGGAGGCACATGTGACTCCGATTCCACAACACCCTCCCCATCCAAGGTGTTTACCCCCCACATGTGTCACATACCACCACTGTCTGCTGTCTTGTCTGTCTGATATTGTATCCTCTCCTACCCAGCTTACCTCCCCACATGTACCTATGTCCCTTCCCCATTATTCCACTCTCTCCTTAAAAAAAAAAATAGGCACCTGTCCCACAAAATATATCGCCCCATATTTAGCTCTGCATTTTGCACACGTGTCCACTGAACACAACTAATCTTGTCCATTTGGCTTGACTAGCACATTTATGTTGCCCTCATCCCTCTCTCTCTGGGGTTTGAGAGTCCAAATTCAACTACAAAACCTGTCAAAATTCACAGCTGTTGCCGTACAAAAAATGGATAGCTATGGTTCTTTCTTACACCCGTCCTGCACATCCCTACCTGCCTTTCACATTGTTTTTCCCTCTACTTGCCCCTATTTCACCACTTTCCTATCACCCCCTTTTTCTTTTGTTTATATTCTTTTACAGCGGGTTTGTGCAGATTTGCATGAAGAAGTGCAGTGTGGCACACAGCTCTTCTTCACTTAGCCCGGCTTAAATGAGCTTTAAAGTGCTTTAATGTCTATATGTGTCTATTACATTGTAACTCACATGTAGAAAATAGACACCTCTGGCAAGTGTTGTATCTGGGACTCTCTTAGCCATAGTACAATGCATTAACCCACCACACTACACAGGCTTTAGATTACATTAGTGTTTCCAGAAAAACATACTGCATGCTATGTGCAGACATTATGCATGTAACTGAAATAAAAAAATAAAATCTAATGTGTAAACTGGGAGTGTACCCTGGAGTCTTCTGCAATAATAAATAAAAATAAATACATACTACTGGATGTAAGTGAGGCCTCTGATAGCAGGTATAACTGCCCTTTTATCAGCAACTTGTGGAAAGACACCTGCTAAGGCAGCACTGACAAAGTACATGTACAACTGGGACCCCAGTGCAGAAATGCAACAATATAAAGCCACGCACATACTCATGGATGTAGAAATGTTTCTCACAGCCTGTATATGTGCACATATATCCTGCAAATATACATGCTTTTGCAGTGTCTCAGGAGTTCATTCTGTTATAGCCTTACATACAGTACATTTTGCCGCACACATGTCCTGGGTTCAAATCCAGTGTTGTGTCACACATCAATTACATTATTGTGAAGACAGCAAGTAATGACTGAGTCATGCAGTCTTACTCCCCACAGGTCACTGCTACTTAATTAACTGCTACCCAGTTTTGCAAGACAAAGGCCTGCAGGCAGAGACACAATGCACATATCCATATAGCCTAACTACATGTTACCTAGTATTCTGTTAGTTGCACTGCTGCATAACAGACGTACCTTAAGTACATGCCCTGGTTGCACTGTATAGAATCCCCTTGCCCTGCCTTTGCCATGATGACAGGCCTGGCACAGCTGACACAGTTACATATGCAGCTTGCTGTCCACCAAAGTGTTCACATTCCCCCCTCTGTGTTGTAGGCTGCAGCAGCAGCTGCAGCCTGTAGCATACACAGCTGTATGTCAAGGTAACTGCTACAGACCTACCATACCGGCCAACCCTCTAGAACAAGGTATCCGGACCCAGCCATACTTAATGGGGGGTTAGGGCAAAGGCCTACAGATAGGGACATGTTTAACAGTTTGACCCTACAAAGTTAGTAAGTTGATAGAATAACAGCTATTGCAGTAGCATGCATAGCCTGATGGGTATGAAGTGTGACACACACACGTCTCTTCCCTCACTGACCTCAGGCCATAATGATTGCAGTGCACTGCCAGATGACCACAATGGAATGGGACACTGACCACACATATGAGGCAATACTGTGGACATACATCATAAATCTTTACAGTGGACGGTGCTTGTACGGGTCTACTTCAAAACATCTAAAACCCATAATATCTAATTTCATAACATCGAGACCAGAACATCTAAAACCCAAAACATCTAAATCCCATAACATCGAA
Organism: Protopterus annectens; assembly: GCF_019279795.1. Lineage (NCBI taxonomy): Eukaryota > Metazoa > Chordata > Ceratodontiformes > Protopteridae > Protopterus > Protopterus annectens. Next base: position 994,002,301 of record NC_056732.1, on the reverse strand, counting down.
TTTCATAACATTGAAAATGTGCATCAGAACATTGAACACTACAAATCACATAAAAATAATATCCCCTCCACATATAACAACACTAAACTACCAAACACACTTTTTTACTATGTTTCTGCAGGGGGGCAAGCCCCCCTGCTTCCCCCATGTGGGGGGATCTGCCCCCCACCCCCCAGTAAATTAAATATACCAACTCAGAGATTGTACTACAGTGGGGAAAAGTTAATTCCCTAACCCCACTGTATCACAATCACCATAAAGAATGTACACATAATGTCTATATCACTTACCTGTATGACCTAAAAACACATACAGAATGGCAAAATAAACACTATATAAAGAGTATTAATTCCTACACTATATAAATAATAACTATAAAAATGAAAACTACAACATCTCATGGTGATACCACAAGATTAACATTAAACTATAACATTTACATATCTCCTGATACACTATTACATATTATACATTTTAGATGTTATGAAATTCAGTGTTATGAGTTTTAGATGTTATAGGTTTTAGATGTTCTGGTTTCCATGTTATGAAATTAGATGTTATGGGTTTTAGATGTTTTTAAGGGGACCCATTTGTATATACCCTCTGTAATGATGTAGTCTCAATACCTCAGTAATGTCCATCTCAGAAACTAAGACGGGGGGCAAGACCTACATGAAGGCCTTATGTATTTCACTGTGGTGGCATGTCATTGACTAATGATAGTGCAATACAGCTATTTTGGCTACAGTCAGCAATTCTAAGCCACAGAGTGGTGCAGAGGCAATCACTTGCTAACGAGCAGTACCTTACAAAGGCAAGCAGCTGGTTATGGGGAGCAGGTCTGTATGAGACTTAACACACACAGAGGGTACATTATTAAATGATTAATGGAAGCAAAGTTCAACAAAGGAGTACTGCACTCCACCAGGTATGTAATAGATTTCTCTATATAACAGGATTCAGATGGGAGGATGGAGGTATGGGAAATAGGGATCATAGCAGTAAGCCTATCTTAGCTCTATGGTGATGACATGTCATTGCTACTCTGCTGTTCTACACCTACATGCATGCCTCTCAACTGTCTCTGATTTCAGTCATATCTCAGCTCTGTCCCTGTCAATCCCACCTATAGCAGTCGGCTGTTGTAGGACAGGTAGTGGATTACACGTAGTACATAGTGACAATATGGGAGGGTGTACACCCCTGTAATGTCAATGATGTACTGTCATTCACATCCTCTCATTCTGTCCATGTCTCACATAATTAGTTCTAACATTGTAAAACTGACCACGCATGTCCCTGACGTACTCTGGCTAAGTCACTGTTTCTGTTAACATTTGTCCCTGTCTGATTGAGACCTATGCCTGACATACCTGTCAACCTCCTAGAAAATCTCAGGACACAGCCATAGTTAATGGGGGGGGGTAAAGGCCCAAACTCATGGTACATACCTGAGGCAGTGCTACTACTACTAGCATATAATTCTCAATATAGGTACCATACCACTCAACCTCTTAGAGCAAGAAATCTGGACAAAGCCATATATAAAAGTGGGACAAAGGCCCAAAAATAGGGACATTTGTTTAAATATTGCTCTTACAGACTTAGAAAGTTGATAGAATAACAGGTTTTACATTAGCATGAATTTCTGAAGGGTAAAAAGGCTGAAACTCAAATGTCTGTAATTATTTTCTAACTTCAGTCTTTAATGATTTGTCACCAAGCCACAGTTTTATGAAAAATGGATCAAAAATATGAGACGAAAATCTGGACATTCTGTGAAAATCTGTACAGTTGAGAGGTATGCCAGATGCTGATGATGATGGTGGCCATAGTGAGGCACTGGTGGTGTTGTTGGTGGCTGAATCAGTCACAGAGGTTGACATCCATCTTCTGCCCCCATTGTCACCGCATGCAGTCAGTATGCCCACACATACTCAGTCCCCCTAGGCCACAGATATTGGACAGTCAGAGGGTAGTGACATTGAGCAGGGCAGTGTGAGAACTATGGTATCAGTGAGTGTAGACACTGGCCATAGCCAGGGAACTGGTGAGGTCCCACACAGGCAGATTATCAGGGGTGCTCTTAGGAGAACTGCTGTCCATCCACCACCTGTTACAAGTGTCACATCATGAGTCACTCACTGCATGTTTTGGTCCATCATGGAGGCACAGGCACGTTTTGAATGCAACACCAGATGGATGCTTAGGGGTATGGATGCAGCACAGTCTGACATCCGTGACTGCCTCCACCACATTGGGGACACCCTGGATCGGTTCCCCACTGTTGTGGATAGACTGTGTGCTGACACAGTGTCAGTCTTTGAATGCACAATGTCTGTGCTGGAACATCTGGTTGGAGTTGGGCATTAGACACATGGATGAAGGTCAGCAACACCATCTGCTGGGAGTCCACATGCCCATGCACAGTCACGCTCCTGTATGAGAAATATCTACAGAGCTACAGAAGGAAGTGTGCTGTCCACACCACAATGTGGAAGGTCATGGGCACATGGTCCTGGGTAATCCCGATGGGGACAAAGCCCCAGCATTTTGCAGTCACCACCAGTTACTAGCACTACATCTGACCTTGGGCATGGTAGTGCCAGTGCTATTCCTGGCAGAGACAGTTCACATGTATGTGGACAGAGATGGTGGACTGTCCATTCTACCATGTACGGTTCACAGCTGTCCAACATACACACATGTAAGGCTAGCACTGGGCTTGACTCTGTGCATGCACACACTCAAACAGCAATGTCACATGCAGATCATCAACAGACACACACAGCACCTCTTCATGGCCCATGTAACTCACACCTCTTCCTGACTCACATGCATGCTGTCACTTGTTTCGCACAGCCTAGGCCTCTGACACTGCCACACCACATCCTGTGCATGTGATGATATCTATGCCACATCCCTGCCATCCATGACATCAATGCAGGGAAATGCAAATATGTGTCTGATGCACAGGGTGACTATATTCCTTTACGCGTACTTGTGTAGTGCAATATTGTTTTGCTACGGCACTTGTTGTGGGCCACTGCAAGTATTGTGTGTGGGTGGGTATCCTGACTCCACATCAGACTTTGTGTATCTATGTTGCATGACGTTAGACTGGCAGTATTGTTACAGAATGACAGTGGGCTATGGACCTGTGTATGAGTCCATTCCAGGTGTCTGAGGGGTTACACAATGGACACATAGTGGCAATACAGTGGCACAGGATGGCATGATGGCAATACAGTGGCACAGGATGGTACGTCAGACATATGATGTCAGAAAGGTAAGGTAGTATACGTGCATGGCTCTTTAAGTGCATATGTGTATAACAATGTATCAGGGACAATGGGGGCAGTCAGCATAATCATGCATTAATACTTTGTGACAAGGTCCTCTACCCTCAGTACATGCCACACGGGTTTTCTGAATGTACAAATCTAGAAGGTGGTGGACATTAGTTACGTATGTGATTAGGGCAATTTAGAGGTCAGCACCTAGTCACATGCCCATAAAATGCATAACCATTGCACAGAGATACCCATATGGGCATGTCCACAGTGCTGTAAGGGGATATATTTATACACACACACAGATTTGCATGATGTAAGACTAGAACCCCTACTTATCTACTATTACACACTACAGTTCACAGTACTTATCATATGCACCACACGGTATATCTCATGTTAGACTTTCAGCCAGTGCTCTTAAAGTGGATGACATCAGCAGGCCTTTTAGAGTAGGGCAATTTAAAGGCCAGCAGCCAGTCACAGGGCCATAAAATGCATACCATTGCATGGAGGTAGCCCATATGAGCATGTACGTAGTGCTGTAAAAGGATATATTTATACACACACACATGTTGGATAATGTGAGATGAGAACACTTACCTATCTAGTATTACACACTACAACTCACTGTACTTATCACACATGCTACAGGTTATGTCTGTTGTATATGTGGATGCAGGCACAGTACTTGTGTAGTACACAAAGTGGCCTTATGTTAGACAGCATGTGTGGTCTGCAGAGTGATACTGCTTGGTACAGTTATAGTATCTAGTCTCCTAGGAGTAGGATACCTGGTAATATCCCTGCTATGTGTGTACAATTACCAGTATGGCCATATGTGGCTGTTTGCAGTTTGATAGGCGGACATATGGACAAGGACAATATGGCCTGTCCAATGCATGCATTGCACCCATTGTACATTACATCACCTGCATACCTGTGTTTTTCTCAGGGTGACAGTCTGCAGGCACAGGGATCTGTGGCTGAGTGGATTATGTACTGTTGCGGCCTTGGTCTGCTTCCATCGGACAACTGTTGTGATGTGTAAGTGCACATAACCCCAGCATTCTGAGGTTTGTGGAGGCATTCATACATCGCCACACATTACTATATAAATGTGTATAACAGGGATGTCTCCTTAACTGTTGTGGTGTGTGTACGTTATGTAAATGTGTTATGTAGATAGATGTGGAGTGTCTCTGTATCATTGTACTTTATATAGCTATATATCTATATCTAACTATATCTAACTATATCTATATATATATATATATATGTGTGTATATATATATATATATATATATATATATATATATATATATATATGTGTGTGTGTGTGTGTGTGTGTGTGTGTGTGTGTGTGTATATATATATGTATATATATATATATATATATATATATATATATATATATATATATATATATGTATATATATATATATATATATATATATATATATATATATATATATATGTATATGTGCCACATACTGCTAGATACAGTAATCAAGTAAGAGGCTGATATGCAGACAGATATGTATATGTAGCTGTATGTTTGTACAGACATATTTCCACATAACAGGTCTTTGGGTGGAAGAGGGAACAGATTTGGGCTCAAATTAGCTAAGTGTCGGAGCATGCCCACTGTGACTGTCAGTACTTATAAGGTGACTCCAGGCCAGAGCTACCTGTACTCCAATCCAGGATTATTGTCTGCTGCAGACCATTGGCTGTTACCTGTTACCACAGTACTGCACTTCCCTGATATTGTCCAAGGCATTCCCCTTCTGTTTGCTGACCTTAATATGTGATTCATGCCTCTCAAATGTACAAAGCTTCACAGAACGTCTGAATTTTGACTTATATTTTTGGTCTGTTTTATATAACATTGCTTGTGGTTTTCTGGCAAATTAGTGGCAAATCATTGAAGATGGCAGTTAATAAATATTGACAGAAATTTGAGTTTCAGACTCCATACACATCAGGAGATTCATGCTAATGCAATGCCTGTTATTCTAGCAACATTCTATATTTGTATGTTCAATATTTAAAAATTGTCCCTAGTTGTGGGTCTTTGTCCCACTTTTATAAATGGCTTTGGCCAGATTTCTTGCTCTAAGAGGTTGAGAGGTATGATGTGACTGTGGTACATGATGTATGACCACACACAGGGTGAAAGTCTGCATACCTCTCCCTGTACATGTTTTTGCAGAATGTCCAGCATTTCACCCTATATGTATACTCTGCTCCTCATACATTTGTGTTGTTCTGGTAATATACTGTAAAATGCAGTCACTGAATTGTTGTAACTACCGAGACATTTAAATGATGACCTTTACATCCTGCAGCTAATCTGACCTCTTACAACCTGCTGCTATACTAGCCACCTTCTAGTTTACCCACAACATGTATAATGTCTGTCTGTAGGTTTGGCCCTTTGTCCCACCATTCACTCTGGCTTTGTCCAGCTTTCTTGCGGTAATGGATTGAGGGGTTAGGACAGTCTGTGGGAATACCACCATACGACTACCTCAAATGTAAAAGGTGTGTCTACTGCCAGATTCAAACCATCAACACCATCACCCATGCTAATGTCCCTAGCCTACTGAGCCACACAGGCTGCCAGACAGGGACTTGTCACTCATCACACAATCAACAGCATATGGACATAATCGTCACACCTGTGTTACATGAGACATAGAATGTGTGGCCAGGTTCTATGTCACAGCCCTGGAATTGGGTGGTCTGCTGATATATCATTGCAAATATACTTCTACAGCAGTTATATGGGTACACTGATGAGTTGGGGGAAGGGGAAGATCAGCCCATGCTCTGCTGGTATGCACAGTCATGCGACTGTTCTGTGACCCCACTGTTTGGCATCTCCCTTGAATAATGTAGTGGGGTTTCCAGCCATGAGGCCTAGTGAATATTATGGGGCACATACTATTAGACAGAGTGCCTGTTGTCCCAAGTGGCTGTTAGATCTCTGCAAGTAGCCCAGTAGCCCAATATATTCCATTGCATACATGCAGTAGGTCCATGCATATGCTACCATATTCTAGTACCCCTTACAGGTGGTGATTAGCAGTGTGACTTCCCTTGAAAATGCAGTAGCTGACAGACCTGTAGTTTGGGGATGACTCTGTCTGATGCAAGTAGTCCACAGCCAATACATGGTGAGGTACAGGTGTTGTGGGCTGGCATCATTTTTACTAATATGTGTACGAGTTGGAGTAAGGAGTCAGTCCCTAGGGACCTAGGTTGTCAGTGCATGTACTATGCATTGTCTCTTGGCCAAGACCAGGGCTTACTGGGCATGCATATATCTGCCTAAAGGAACAACCTCAGTGTTTTCCTCCTAGGAGTCCCTCTGTGGGTGTGGCTGTGTATCCCCTCCCTTTTCTGATCCTGCTGCAGCTGTTTCCACAGGATCATATTATGTAGCATGGCACATGCTATGAACATGTGTGCATATGTGGCTGGAGAGTACTGCAGGACTCCATCAGATATACTGAGGCACCAGAACCATAACTTCATCAGCCCTAACACACACTCTGTGATGATCCTAGTTTGTGCATGTGTCTTATTATGGTGTTCTTTGGTGAGTATGTGTGAATTTCTGATGAGTGCCATCATCCATGGTTCCAGTGCATAGCTAGCATCCCCCAGTAAATGGCTGTGTGGGATGTCTCTCCTAGAAAACATCTGGTACAGCTGTGATGCATGTCAGATATGGGAGTTGTGATAACTGACAGGGCTGCCAGCACACACATTCATGATAATGCCATGGGCATTGCACATGACCTGGCAGTTGATGGAGTGGTACCCCTTGCAGTTGACATAAACTCTACCCTTCTCACTGGGTGTTGACTTGATGTGTACATGAGTGCAATGTATGGCATCCAGTACCTCAGGGTAGTGTGCTACACAATAGAAGTGTTGCATACCGCTGATCCTCACCTCAGGGTTGAGGAGAAAATACATTTGTTCACTGGCATGTAGTAGCATGGCATCCAGGAACTGGTGGAGTACCCTGGATGTTGATGCCGGTGAGACCCCCATCATGTCTCCTGTTGGTCTTTGGAATGTACCTGTAGCTAGTATCCTAAGAGCTACACATACCTTAGTTTCCACTGGGATGGGTTCTGCTTTCGCCACCCCATTGATTAATTAACTGATCCTCTGTCAAGCAGAGCCAATGAAGTGATCCCAGGGGTGTATTTTCTGTTACCCATCCACTCATCAAGGTTTCTCTTGAAGAGTGTTAGTGAGGGGTTCTGCCTGATGTAATTTAGAATTTTGTTCCAAAGCATGGGGAGTCTCTGTGACAGGAATCTATCCCTCCAGCATGTTCTATTTATTGTTGTGGTGAGGTTTAGCTCACTAGAGCACGTGGCTCGCAGTGACTTGGATTTCTTTAGGTGGAGCATGTCCATCAATTCTGAGTTAGACATGGCTTTGTAAGTCAGGCAGAGATCACCTCTGAGTAAGCGATCTGCCACTGAGTACAGCCAGAGTTTTTTCAGTCAGGCTGTATAGGACATATGTTTGAGACCAGTAATCCTCTTGGTGAGGTACTTTTGTGGTCTTTCCAGCTGTTGGAAGTGTCTTGTGAGGTACATCCCATATGGATCATTGTACTCTATGATGGGTCTAATGAGTGATGAGTAGAGGGCCACTATAACCTCTTTATTCCTAGATGCGAACCCTTTAGTAATTAGATGGCCCACATAGAAGGATTTCCTAACTACTTTGGCAATATGATTGTCAAAGGAGAGATTACTATCTACCTGGATCCCCAGATCTCTTATTACCTCTTCTGTATTAAGGGGGCTGCCACCTATGTGGTAATTCGTGGGTGTTTCGTTTTTCCCAAACGGGATGACTATGCATTTTTTTGGCATTTAGCTTGAGGCCATGACTTTGACACCAGGTGTCCGTCTCAGTAAGGATGAGATGGAGGATGTCCATGTCAGCTGGAGAGTCAATTATGGCTCCCAGTTTGCAGTCATCAGCAAACATGGTTAGCCTTAGTCCTCCTGTGTTTGCCTGTACTTCTGAGAAGTATATGACGAACAGTAGGGGTCCCAGGACTGAGCCTTGCGGGATGAAATAACTCACCAGAGAGCCTTTATCATTGGTTCATACTAAGCTAACTGACCTTGTAGGACTGTTTAAGCCTAGCCAATTACCCCATGTGAGAATCAAACCCTGCACCTTGTGTCTATAAGGTAAACACCTTAACCATTAGGCCAACCTCCACCACTACTATTACATACTACTAATTTTTGTTTTTACACTTTAAACATTTTTTTTCTTAACAGCATGTTTGCACACTGCAGAGCCCCACACAAACATAACATGATTATAAAAAAAAATTATTTTAAATTGTTTTTCATTTGGTTTTGGACACACAGTGGATAGTTTTGTACATATATGTGTCTGCTATACTATTTCTGTCCTTCTTACTGCACTTTTACAGCCCCTGTTCTCTCTTTCACATCCTGTACATTGAATTTTTCCATGTACATTTTGAACATCAACACATAGCCTGCAGGACTGATTATCTGCTTGATGGATCACTCTAAAACCCTCATTTGCATGCAACTCACCTGTTTATCACGTAATTTGTATGCCCAAACACTTCCGTGTTGGCGTGCTCATAAACGCCTCTCAACTCTGTTTCCTGGATTGGAAGGCTACTTACTTTCATGTAAATAGTGTGCCCACTATACCTACATGGAAAATGAGTCCTTGTAGGCTTTATTAAATTACCCCCATTGTCAGTATCTATTGAGTCAGAATAGGAAGGTTTGCAATGAATAAGTTTTATTTTTATAGTTTTCTGACATAGTTAAAAAAGTATAATTATCTCTAGCTTCAGAAGCTAGACTAAGTTCTAGGGTCTATTCAGTTGACCTGATAATGTTCTTCAGTTTTTGTGATGCACTGATATTATCCTTGAGAAGAAGTTTGTTTTTTGTTTTTTGGATCATCTAAATAATTTAAGGAGTTTCTTTCTTTTGTTATATAATTTATTTATGGCAACAGACTACCAGGGAGGCTTTTTTTTGAATTTCTCAATATTTTTGGTTCTGCTGTGGACTGCTAACTCTGTGCAGTTTTCTAAATTAGTGTAGAATTCATCAGAAATGCTTGCTGCTGTAGTAATGTCAAAGGTGATACAGCCATAAGTCAGCTTTGATACCTTGCCACAGAGTAGGTTGAGGATGGCATATTTGAAGTCAATAAATTCAGTGGGGTTCTGTAGGAGCCATTAGGAGGTCAAAGGTGATGGTCATAAGTTTATAGTAAGACTTCTTTGGGGAAGGGGATGCCAGTGAACTAGTCCAAGATGCAGCCATGCTTCTAATAATCAGGTAAGAATGCTATGTCCTCTAGTAGATTTACCTACCAACTTCTCAAGGGAATTTCTTTTTTTATGTTTACTAAGAGTGTTTTTCTCAGCATCAGTAATGTACTCAGAACTGTAGCTTTCTGCAGTTCATATGGAGTTACCTGTATTGGTAGAATACTAAAGAACGCTTGAAAATTCTTTTTTACTAGTCTTTGCATTTTCCATACCTGTCAACCTGGAATCATAAAAAATCTGAACAAAGGCCGTGAAAAATGGGTACAACTGGCCAAAAATCTGTACAATTATTAAAATAAAATTTACATACATAATTATCCCCAGGATTCATGAAGTTCAGCGCAAGGACGGTTTTAGCTTTGCACCGAACGTCCTCATTACAGATGGTGCAGCAGCTCCATATGAATATGTATGAGGGTGGGCCGCCACACCCTCGACGTGCACAGGAAACATGTGCAAGTGCAGGGGGCATGTACAAGTGCTCTATGGAGGCGTAAACATGTCCCAACAGTTGCATAGCCTACTATGCTTACTATTATAGCCCACCTCTAATAGTAAGCCAGTAATTCAGTGTCCGTGGATACCTAAATGTATGCTAAGCATACAAGAGTGTCCACGAACAGTGAAATAAAATTAAAGTAGTAAACACACAAGCACATAGTGGAATGTCATGCCCTGTCCCTAGAACTTTCACAATTAGATTCCCCGTGTCCCTATTTTACATTTGTATTGCTGCAATATCGAAAGTGTAAGCAAAGTGCAGCGTGTTTGTGTGTTGCTGCCCTCCGCCGAGCGTAGCTTACACATCATAATCATTCAAATAAAGAAAAACATGCAGAATCAACGTGAACATCAGTAGTGTAGTGGTTAGAGCATCTGCCTAATGAGCAGGCATTCACGGTCCGAGTCCAACTCTAGCACATATCATTTTCCATGTGGAATGAATGTCGTTTTGCTGTAAAACTGACATAATAACATGTAAATGTGAACTTGAGTATCGCATGAGATGTTTAACTAAATTTCATTCAATCAAAGTGGTACTGTTATAATGAATAAGGCACTAGTATGCAGGTGTAAGCACAAATAAGCAGCAGTTAACATATATAAGTACTAGTAAGCAAGTCTGAGTGCACTTGAGCAGGTGTAAGCTGTGCCCAGCATAGGAAATGTATATAAGTATGTACAGATATATAATATATATATATATATATATATATATATATATATATATATATATGAAGAATGATCATTGTAACAATAAAGCATACAAAAGGAATGAGAAGGGAATCAACAGCAACTCCAGTATTATATAGTTCTGTCAGCGTATGTCATATCAAGCTGGGCAGGAGTGAGTAAAGCACTGCTACTCAAACCACAGGAAGAATATTACCAGTGAGAGTAACACTGTTGATCTGCTAAGTCTACTTTACAATCAGAGGGTAGTCCCTGGTGGGACTACCCAAAAATTGATAGGATGATTGGCCACCTGACCATTATACAAGCAAGGGCAGGTATGTTCAAGGACTAAATGGTGGGAGAGCCTGATAATACATGGGTTGGGACAACATATGTGTAGGGCCCCTAACGCTCATGAGAGGGCAATGTGTGGAGGTTTGTCATGGCTGCGAAAGCAACTGGACAATGGATGGTATGCGGGTATGTTGAACTCGGGTGGGGTGTAGGAACTATGGGTATGAAATTATGGATCCAGGGATGTCAGGGTTGGATGGACTGGTTCTAATTGGACTGCCTCATGGAGGTCAGTGAGTTTGTTATAAGTATATATGCATACACACAAGCATACATCTATATGTAGAAGTACATTCCCTGTAACACATTCATTCCATTTGCAGACATAAATAACATGAAAGTGCCCTTACAAACCTCGACAGTAGATAGAATAATAGACTGTGCATAAGAGGGAAGGGATGAAACTGCTAAAACACAGAAGTGTGTACAATGTCCGAAGTCAGTGCTATGCTGAAAAAAATCAAATGTGAGGACTTTCTCACACATGAAATCATTCCTGTGATCTGCCTGCTATGGCAACACCAATTACTAAACTGGTCTATTTGCAAAAGAATTACTCCAAACTCATACATAATCATCTCTCATGTGTAACGTGTGCATTACCACATAGTCATACTTATTAATTTATTGTAGTGTCATGTTAATGGGAGTAAGGATGTAATGAAGTATAGAGTCTAATCTTGAAATAAAGACATGCGTGTCCCATGTGGGACAACCCAAAAATTGTGAATAGTGTTTTTTTGGTCGCTCATGTCACCAATGTTTGTGGACTAAACGTTTGGGATTTCTGAGGATACGTGGAGTGAGTCAACTGATGGGATGGGTCAACAGGAGTAGGGAGTGGCCAATGTGTAGTGGTGTGGATACACCTCGAATCCAACTGGAGAATGGATGACTGCAGTGTTAATGAGGTGTTGGGGTGGGTGTTTGGGGAGCTAGGAGTCATGGGTATATGGGTATATATGCAAATGAAGCAGCACAGCAATAGTGTATTAGTTAGAGCATCCACCTAATGAACAGAGATTTTCGTTCTGAATCCCACTGTAGCACATACCATTTTCCATCGGTAATCTGTATATGAACATATTTCGACATCTGTCCACTGTATAACCTGCAAAATAACAATTAAAAGTGAACTGGAGCGAAGTGTCAGTGTCATAATGAATAAGGCACTAGTAAGGTAAGCAGGTTTAAGCATATATAAACACCATAAGCGTGTGTAAGTGTGTTTGCGTGGGGTATGCATTGCTTTACAGACACACATATATATATATATATATATATATATATATATATATATGTTTTTATATATATATATATATATATATATATATATATATATATATATATATATATATATATATATATATATATATATATATATATATATATATATATATATATATATATATATATATATATATATATATATATATATATATATATATATATATATATATATATATATATATATATATATATATATATATATATATATATATATATATATATATATATATATACATATATATATATATATGCATATATATTTATATATATATATGTGTGTGTGTGTGTGTGTGTGTGTGTGTGTGTGTGTGTGTGTGTGTGTGTGTGTGTGCAGATATACACAGATATACAGCTATGATAGGAAACAGCACACAAGAATGACATATGTTCACAGGCTATGCCAATGGAAGTGAGGGGCCCAAGCAAGAAACATAAAACACGTAGCATGACCTTCCAACCCCCCAGCCAGACACAGGAAACATACACACAAACCCATAAACAATGTAAATAGTCCACTGCTCCCCAGACCACAGGCAGGATACAACTGGGGGGCGGGTACACAGTGCACCCTTGAAATCAAATCTTGGAACACAGAAAGGAGCGTCCCTTGTGGAACGCCCCCAAAATTGACATAAGACCAAAGGAAGGTGATCATTTTGGCTGGGGTGTGTACATACCCGGAATGCAAGGGTGGGAAACCTGATGACCAATGGGTCGAGACAATGTATGACATGGGTCCCTTGAAGTATTGAGTGGGCAGCGTGTAGTGGTGTGTTCAGACCTGACCAGGACCTAGAGTAAGGATGGGTGCTGTAGAGGAGGTGCAGGTGGGGGAACTATGGGTAGCTAGTTATGAGTCTAGGCATGCAGGTGTTGGCTGATGTGGGCCTATATGGACAGCACTAGGGATGTAAGCAAAAGTATTCATTGGGCAGAGGCATCGCCCAATAAGCAGCCACACCCGCTATGAGTCCCACTGCAGCAAAGTGTAATCTACATGGCAAGGAACTGGATAACCAGATGTAGATGTATATATGTAGAGGTATGTGTGTGTATATCTACCCATAGTGACATAGAGATATACCTCTCCCTCTCCGTAGTACAAATGTATACATACAGAGACAGAATACATATACATACCCACATATAGATATATACATATGCAGACACCCATATGTTGTTAGATATATATATATAGACAGCAATATATAAATATATACGTGCATGCATACATATACAGATATATATGTATATAGTAATGTATGTATGTATATATATATATATATATATATATATATATATATATATATATATATTTATGTGTCTGTAAATATACACATGTATATAGCTAGGATATGATACAGCAGTTACGAATTACATATGTTCACAGGCCGTGCATATGGTGGTGAGGGGTCCAATCAACAAACATGTAACACGTAGCATCAACCCACTCCCCCAGCTAGGCCGGTGAGACATACAGACACATAATAAAAGTAAACACACCACTGCTTCCCAGACCACCGGCAGCATACTACCAGTGGGAGAGACCTGCCAGATCTAATCTTGAAACAAAAATATCAATGTCCCTTGTGGGACACCCGAAAAATTAGTGATCATCGGCATCAGTCCCTGTAATGATTTATCAAACCAGGCTGTAGAAGTACACGGACAAGTAGGTTGTGCAAGCCTGAGAACCCATGGGTCGACACAAAGTATGACATGTGACATGTCCCAACACACGGAGAGTGGGCAATGTGTAGTGATCTGTTTATACCCCACCTGCACCCACAGTAAGGATGAGTGCTGTAGAGGAGGGGCAGGTGGGGGAACTATGGGTATGCAATTATGGGCCTAGGCGTACAGGTGTTGGCTGGCGCAGTCGTATTAGGACCACCCCGGGGATGTAAGTAATATTCCAAAATGGGCATAGCTTACGCCCATACCTCTCAACCCCTAAGAGCAAATCCACTGGACAGGACATAAACCGTTGGGGGAACAAATAGCTCTCAACTGTCCCTGATTTCCAGGAACGTCCCTGAATTTGACTCAAATTCTAACTCTGTCTCACTTAATCCCTCCCAAAACTAGTGACTTTTGGAGGAAAGGTGGCGAATTACACGCAATGAATAATGACAACAATTAAGAGTTATAAACTTCATTTACCTCAGAAAATGTGTATTAATTCATATGCTCTGAGTCTGTCAATGTGTCAAGTTAATAGCACTAATATTTTAAATGTGTCCCTGATTGTCCCTGATGTTGTCATGACTTGTCCCTGATTCAGTTGATATTTGTCCCCTTTCGTTTGAGAGGTCTGATAGGGACAGTAAGCACATATTCCACTTACAACCTTAGAAAGATGATAGAATAATAGGTATGCAGTAGCAAGACTCGGCTGAAGGATGTGGGTTCCAAAACCCAATTACTTGTTTGTATTGAATGGTGTCAGTTCTCATGTATTAGCCAAACAGGTGCAGATTGTAAGAAGAACACACCAATAGTATGAATCAAACTCTGGACAAGCCACGGATTCTGTACAGTCGAACGGCATGCTTATGACTAATGGGCAGCCATTCCCGATACTGTAACCATGTAATCTGATGTAATAGACATCGCAAGGTAATATCATAGTCCTCACTCCCACCCAGGGGTGTGATTGTCAGATGCAAACACCAAATGCAGTGCATTTGCAAGTGCGGGAGCAAGCAGGTGTAAGCCTGTTTGGTCACCGGTATGCGAGTATCACACTGGTGAAGCAATGTAGAGGGTGAGTGTAAGAAACTGTAACCGGAGGTTAGCATTGTTTAGCTCCGTGCAAACCCATGTACACCTGCTCATGACTGCTTTAAAGTGCCTTAATCACTCTGTAATCAGCAGCTCATGTTCTGGCCAGCAACAAAAGAACCAGCCTCTTCAAGGCTAGAACGCAGGACCGTGTACATCATAGTCATAGTAGTAAACCACTACCCCATGATAGCAATACATATAAAGGAGGTATCAGCAAACTAATCCTTACAACAGGGAAACAAGTCAAATATGTGAACTGAATCTATGTGCAGTGTAATGTTCTATAACCTGCCACAGACCATAAATATGTGAATTGGAGTACTGCAGTAAACATGGAGTTGAGGCGTGACTGTAATAAGGTTCAGAAGTCTCCAGGACCCCATACAGTATATGTACACATGAATGATGGATACCAGAGACATATATAGCCTGTAATGCGTACGATATCATTGACAAAAGTCAAATATAATGCTAGATAACCAATAAGCAATGTTAACCGCCGCACAGCCCAACTAAGTAATTGTAAGCAATGTGTAGGGAAGCCAATGCAATATGCCCACAGGTACACCTCTTTAAGCAGTGGCAACGTGAAATAAGCATGTGTGCCCATAGCTTAGCCTTTTTGAAACCGGCCAATTACTGAAAAGTACGAGAACCTGGCCTTACTTAAACCAAAGAGGTGGGAATACGGCTCATAACTGGTTTTAGCACCCCCCTGCAGGCAGAATGGCTGGAGTGGGAGAAGGCACTCACTTTAGAGTGCAGCGCTGGGGCATCCAGGAGTCCAAATTCATGGTATGGCTCCTGGTAAAGCACCATGACAGGAGACTACTGCAGGGCCAGTACCAGGGCTCGCAGTACAAAATGGAGGCCTGGGACAGTCTCCCCCATGGCCTCACTAGTGCCACAGGTATCCCCCGGACTGATGAGCAAGTCAGGCACCACCATGCAGACCTGAAGCGGTGGAGGGAGGATGTCCTGGAGCAGTGGATCCAGGCGGCAAGGCAGATGCAGAATGCCCCAGAACTAAGTACTTCTTCCACTATGTAGTTAATGATTGCCTAGCTTGTGTATACTATGGATAGGTATGGCTAAATATCACTGTACTTCCCTGACAGCTGCAGATGAGCGTGCTGCAAACCAGCAAGCCTATGATGCTACTCTGCAAAGGATGCATTGCGAGGCAGGTTAGTAAATAGCCTGCACGTACTGTCATAACAAATAAATGTAAGAGCCTGAGAAAGTGTTGTACCAGTATACAGAATAGTGTAATATGCTGCGAATAAAGGTGTAACCCCTGCATTGCTTCTGTTTACTCTACAGTCATATGTTGTTGTACTGTTGCAGTTATTAAAAAGTACTGTTGTAGTAAGCAGTGTTACCCACACTGTGGTATGCAGATACAATGTGTATGAAGTGCTGTATAACAATGTCAGAAGTGCAAACAGGTCAGTCATATTACACAAAATACATGGCAAAGCCTCACAACAATTGCCTGATAGCGTAGTGTACAGTGATCTTAACTGTAATGCTTTTGTGAAACACAGCAGTGCTTTGGATCCCAGGACCGCTAATAAGTTGTATACATAATCATTCCACACAACGGCACACAGTCTGTTAGAATGTTCAGAGAGAAAGCTGTATGCATATTTACACTTAACAACTGTACAGACTTTGCTAGAATGCTTAAATAGATAGTGGTATGCATATTCATACCCCTCAACTGTTCCAATCTGCCCAGTATGTCCTGATAAATGGCCCACATCACCTGCCTTTTGCCCTGTTCTCCTGACAAATTAGTGTGAAGATCCAAGAAATGTAGGCAGCTGTTAATGACATGTAACTGATAGTCAGACTTGTACATAGTCAGAGAATGTACATGCCAAAATACCTGTCATCCCAGCATCTCTCCCAAAGTGTATGAGAGCAGTCTCAAAACATGTTGCATTAACACCTGCATCTTGTCAAGCCTGTACATAAGACACAGGTCTTGTACATACTAATCTACAAACATAACATTGTACAATATAACGCCATTGGGTAGTGTAATAATACATGTAAGGGACAGACCACTGCAGTGACTACAAATGTTGTGAAAACTACAAGGATACATTAGTTGTTAATTGAAGTCTCTCTCTCTATCACCCCTACCATATGTGCAAACATAACCATTTTACACAACTCATTTAGTATGTCTACACTCCTGCCCTTTGTTAGTATATATGTCCTATTGGTTTATAAATATTCACATCTGTTTCTATGCATGTGCCATGTTAAAATACACCCATATTGGTGGCCTGTTGCCATCAATGAAACCTGCATGTTGTTGTAATGGCCACTGTTTACCCATATACACATGTGTTCTTCCTGCTCTGCAACTATGTTATATCTGGTGCCCTGGGTAATGGGAATACCTATCCATGCTGTTATAACTAATCATGGATGCTGTTGACTATTACTAACCCATATCTGCCTTAAACATACTACAACATAGGTCGTATAGGAAGGCCTGTCTCAGCGGACCCACCTGTCCCACCTCAGCTGGCCATGGCACCAGGCACCAGCACATCTGGGGCCCAGCCTGGGACCTCCTCGTCCATTGGCCCTGCACCACCTTCAGGTGGAATGGCCATAGGGGATGAGACTTGGACCCCCTCCGGGAGCAGGAGCAGACAGGAACCTGTCACCCATGGTAGGTTCCGGGCCGTGGTGTGTAGGGAGCTCGACAAGGAGATTCAAGACTGCCTATGCCAGCTTGAGGGCTGAGTGGCACAACTAGAGGGTGAGCCTGCCCCTCCTACACAGCCCCCAGCACAACCACCTTCTGGGCTGTGAAGGTGCAGTGGTGACTGCCCATGGGTGGGGACCTCAGTCCCACTGTATCCATTGGTGGGCTCATGGGCTTGCAACTTCCAAACACCCCTTGCCGTCCAAGGTGTTTCCCCCCAACATGTGTCATAGACCACCCCTGTACATGTCTTGTTTGTCTTGTCTGTCATCCTACCCAACCTATCCTCCCTGATCATACCTACTCTCCTTCTCCAACATCCCACTCTCACCTAAAAGTAAAAGAAAAGAAGGGCAATCTGTTCCCGCAAAAATAGCACGCCCCATACATAGCTGTCCATTTCACACATGTGTCCACTGGACACATGTAAACATTTCTAATTGGCATCACAACATACTATTGTTGTCCTCACTTCTCTCTCAGGGTTGTGAGTGTCCAAATGTCCCGCAAAATGTGTTGCATATGCACAGCCGCTACTGTAGAAGAAATGGACAGCTATGGACCTTCCCTACACCCTTCCTGCACATCCCTAGCTATTTTCCCTACTGTCTTTTCCTCTCTGTGCCCTTTTTTCACCACTTTCCTATCAACCCTTTTTTCTTTTCTTTTAAAGAAATTAGCGCGGGAGTAATTTGGAGTAAGCACTTTTAAGCAGCAGTGAGTGGGTTTCAGCATGTTTGCATGGAGGTAAGCACTGCCTACACAGGTTAAGCAATCAAGAAGGTAACTGGGTATAAGGAACTGTAACGAAAATTAAACACTGCTTACCACCTCGCAAACCCGCGCACACCTGCTCACAACTGCTTAAAAGTGCCTTAATCACTCCGTATCCAATGGTCTTGTTCTGCCCAGCAACAAAAGAAATGGCCTCTGCAAGGCTCAAAACCAGGACCCTGCACATCACAGCCAATGTGATTTACCACTAAGCCATGACAGATATACAAACATTGGATGTTATCACAAACATATCATCCAGCACAGTCATTCAACAGTATAGGAAATGTATTCCATCATGTAGATGCATATGTGTGTGTGTTTATGTCCAGATATAGATACATACATATATATAGATATATCAAGAACATCCCAT
Source organism: Protopterus annectens (assembly GCF_019279795.1). Taxonomy (NCBI): domain Eukaryota; kingdom Metazoa; phylum Chordata; order Ceratodontiformes; family Protopteridae; genus Protopterus; species Protopterus annectens. Next base: position 993,983,144 of record NC_056732.1, on the reverse strand, counting down.
GTGACAACAAAGCATTAAAAAGGAATGAAAAGGGAAACACCAGCAACTCCTGTATTATGTAGTGGTGTTGTCCTATGTAATATCAAGACTCCCTCAGACAGACATGTGTCATTAATACACACAAACATTTGTACATTGGCCAAATGCATTACTCTGTGCATTTTAATACATTAACACAACAGTTCCTGTCCAATCATTATGTGAGAACAGTACTCTTGCAAGGTGCTGTGTGCAACATCATCATCATGAAAAAGGTAAATGGGGTAACCAAAGAGGGACTGGTAGTGTTGTGTGTACAATGGGGTCATCTGCATCATGTGTACCTGGAACTTTTAGGAGTCATGTGCATACCAGGATCGTGTGCCTAAGAGACAGGGGTAAGGGCAACAGTAGTATGCTGTGATGCAAATTAAAAAGGTTGCATGTGTCCAGTGGACATGTGTATGAAATGGACAGCTATGTATGGGAATGTTGTTCTAGGAACAGATTGGCCTTTTGTTTCAGTAAGGTGAGAGTGGTATGTGGGGGAAGGAGAGTAGGTATGCACGTGGAGGATAGGTTGGGTAGGATGATAGACAAGACAGGATACAGGGTCGGTATATGACACATGTGGGGGATACACCTTGGACGGGGAGGGGTGTTCGGCAGTCACAAGCCCATGAGCCCCCAGATGGAAACAGTGGGATGGAGGTCCCCACCCATGGGCAGTCACCACTGCACCAAAAACAGCCGCAAAGGTGGCTGTGCTGGGGGCTGTCTAGGAGGGGCAGGGTCACCTTCTAAATGTGTCACTCTGCCCTCGAGCTGGCGTATCTGGCCTCAAAACCCCTTATTGTGCCCCCTATGCACCACATCCGGGACTGCACGATATCTGACAAGTTCCTGTCTGGACCTGCTCCCAGGGGGGACAAGCCCCATCCTCAGTGGTGATTCCACCAGAAGGTGGTGCAGAGCCAACAGAGGTGGAGGGTCAAGGCTGAGCCCCAGATGTGCTGGTGTCCGGTGCCATGGCCATCTGAAGTGGGACAGGAGGTTCCGCCGGGACCTCCAATCCCATACAGCCTATGGTGTTGCAGTTTTAACACAGATATGGCTTAGTAATAGTCAACAGCATTCAGGATTACTTATAACAGCATGCATAGATATGACCATCAACCCAACACAACAGATGGCATACATTTGCAGAGGGAGCACAACACATGCATATATACTGCATGACATCTGTACGAAGTGTAGAAGACTTGTGACTGCAGCTATGAACAGTGGCCCATTATTGGCATGTCACTGTGAGAACCTCAGACAGTGACTCTAATACCACTGTTTCATGTGACATATGTCTAATCAGGGATGCGATGGCAGTAACTCTCATCACTATCACCATGTACTGACTGCAATCCTCACACTATGCTTCTGCAGTTCACACATGTGTGTTCAGTGAGTAACACAAGAAACAAATGGTTCCACACCCTGACCAGGTCACAGATGGCCCTACAGATGGGGGTTCACTCACAAACAGAGCACTGTCTTGTCAGTTTTAAAACATGCAGACTAGCCATTACCACACACAACTTGTTAAACCGGCAGTAGTCTCAATGAAGCATAGCTACACTTACATGCTGTAGTCATGTCTGGCACATCACCCTCCTGTCTTTAGGCTATTTTCCACTGTGTATGTTGTTTGAGATATATCCAGATATCATCTGTGATGCTGTTTACCAAACACCCGATCCAGGTTCCACTCACAACGACTGTCATGGGCAAACACCAACATGATGTTCCTAGATATTGTACTGTGTTTCCATGTGATTGGCTATGGGAACGTCACCGCAGCTGTTCCACATGCAATCAGCTAGAGGAGGACTGCAATGGGTGCAGAGGCCATCACCTGATCATGACCATCACTTACAAAACACAAGCTGTTGCCGAGCAGGTATATAACTCCACATCCACCAGAGAGTGTGTAGGAGGGGCAGACAGAGGCAAAGTACATCAGAGAAGAGCTTGGAGACTAAAACCTCTGTCAAACACCTACCAGTACAGGGGTTCAAACCCCTGACTGACTAGCCATTACTATTACAAGTGCACGCAGTTACTCCATGTGCCACATAGATGACATGTTGGGGTGCTGTAAGCACACATATGTGTGCTGGTATGTGACATCTGCAACAGAGATATAGTAGACATACATGAGGTGTAGCACACGTGGCTGTCCACATGAACAGATGTCATTGTCAACACACCCACACTCTCTAAGGGACTCAGACACATTGCCACACTTTTCCAGGCTCACAAATGCACTTCCTAACTACTTAGTTTGCCACACTGCAGTAATGCACAGTTACTACATGCACCACAGGGGATATCCTGAGGTTCTATGGGCTAGGGCATGAGAACATGTCTGACATCAGTTGCTATGCCAATGGGAGTTATACTGGGTGTGACTGTGGTTGGAACCATCATACCCCAAACACAGACACAAGGTGCCAGTACTGACATGCATGTGTGCATTGCTTCATGGGTTTATAGTGGTTGGCTGTGCAAGATGGCTGTACAAGACTGGGTGAGGGTTAATCCCTGGCATCATGCCACCTGACAATGGTGTGCAGTGTGGTTCAGGGGTGTAGTGTCTGCAATGTCCCACACAGATGGGTATTGTATGAACTGTCCTGTCATCCTGGTTACCATTGTGTATGGCCATTGCTTTACAATACATGCCATGTCTGTGTTTGATAGTCCTTGACATGGACATTGCCTGGGATGTGCACGTCCCACAATAAAGTACAGTGACATGTACAAGTGTACCTGGATTGGCTGGCACATGTTGTGTACACAGACTGTTATCAGATATGCCAATACTGGCCTAGTGTGGCAGGACCTGCTAATAGATAGCAGGTTGACCCTGCACCTGCATTGGTAGCATGATACAGGTATTTCCTGGTGTCAGTGGCATCTGTCCATACAGGGCATGTGTGTAAGGCATTGTATGTCCTTTGTGGATCACATTTGATGGCACCACATATGCTGCAGGCATCCAGTGGGGAACATAGTGAAGGCACATTGTCCACAATGATGTGCCTATTGTACTGTTGGACAGGGTGCCATGCCCTCTGCAGCCCACTGCAATCACACCATGCCTAATATCTGTCATCAATGTGCAGGGTACTAGCAACATAGCGGAATATTCCTCTGGGTCAAAGCCA